>NC_061526.1:6825000-7125000 GCF_022379125.1 Scophthalmus maximus
TCCTCCTCTCTGCGACTGAATTATTCAGCATCACGAGGTCGTGCGTGGATGTGCGTTGCAGGTGAAGCGCGGCGGCCGCCAGGCTCATCGGTTTGATTCCCTGTGGGAATAAGCAGAGCTGTAATAAAAAACGCAATGCAAACACGCTGAGGGATGAACCCTCCCTGCAAGCGGACACGTTCAACAACATGGTAGAAGAACTATCCTTCATAAAACTTCTTTTATCTGATATGTTTCATGATACAATAGAGGGCACATGGACACAAATTTGAGCTGGTCCGTCTGCAAAACAAGCAGGGACAGATTTATAGACAAGAAGTACCTTTGTTTAACACGTTTATTGTAGATTTTCATTTATACATATTCATTTATCCATGTTGGGTTTTTTTGTAATTATATTTTCATTGTGTTTGTGTTTTGATGCTGTCCATTCCCAACTACAACCCTGTTACCTAAGGTGTAAACACATCACCTGCTTTATATCTACACTGATAAAAAAAAAAAAGACCTACAACTAAGAAAAAAACCACACATGACTTACGTTTGTTCAACTTTTGGAGACAAATTATCAGTTGTTGTCTTGTTTTAAAAGTTTTTTACTTGAAGTTTTCTAATAAGAAAATATAACAGACTCCAGGTCGGCGGTTAATGCAGAAGGAGGAAGGGGGTGGGGGGGGGGGGGGCATTTAGTGCAGATAAAACCATTACTGTTCCAACAGGGCTGTCAACACTTCCTTTCAGCACTGCCTCTCCACTCTCACACACACGCACGCACGCACGCACGCACGCACACACACACACGCACACACACGCCTCTTTGTCAACTCCTTTCCTTTTTTCGCTGCCTCTTCACATTTTCCCTCTCGTCTCTTCGTCTTCTTCTTCTTCCCGGCCACTTGCTCCCTCTCCGTCACTCTCTCTCTCTCCTCTCTGAATCTGCTGTGCACGGTGTTCCTGTATAGTGATCAGGGTTCCTGCTCCGTCGCCTGTGTCGATGTGTGTCGATGAAATCCCCCCCTCCCTTGGGCTCAGGTGCCACTGCAGCTCGGCCTCCTCTCCTTTGAACGGGGTGGGGGACTTGGTGCCGCGGATCAACAATGAGGCCAGAGATTTGAGACAGTTTCCCATGTATTATATAAATAAAAAAATAACCCCTCTCCTCAGCTCACACATTAAAGGGCTGATGTGCGTATGTGTTTTTGAGCCTGGCGCACACAGGCTCCGCCTGTGTCTCAAAGCCTCTGGTCATATTACAGAGGTCGGAGGTCAAAGTCAATGAGCCACCAGATACAGGAGGCGCTCTGTTCTCACCGAGCTGCCACCACTCGGCTGCCTTCTGTGTGTGTGAGACATCGGCTTCTCGGTGTTGTTTTGACATGGTGACAGCGGCGTTTCTGGATCGACACACACACACACACGCACACACACATACATACACACACACGCGCATTGTGTGTCGCTCTCGAAACTTTATTTGGAGGAGGTCGGACGCTTTTGTCTCAGAATTGTGACCCAGATTTTTCTTGTCACATGTGCAGACATGTGCTGTCAAAAAAATGCCAAGAGATAGGATGAGCACACACACACACGCACACACTGGTGTAAAAACCTGGGAAGCAGTCATCAGCTTAGCGGTGGTGGCCCAATACGAAAAAACGCGGGGATTTAATCTGCAAGCTCGACTCCGTGGCCGTAATCTATACACATTATGAAATGGAATTGTGGGGCCGCCACACAATACGACAGGAAGCAATCATCATTACGGGGACAACCGTCATGCCGGTTTAGTTTTATCCATACGCTACAATCTTCTGTGTCCAGATAACCTCCCTCCTCCTCCTCTTTCTCCTCCTCCTCCTCTGATCCTGATAAAAACCATTAAAGGCGATTACTGTATTGTTTCTACGTGCGTACACACCTGCAGGGTCTCTGCGGAAGGCTCAGCGCGGTTTCTAAGCCTACTTTACCGTCACTGATGAACCCCGAGGCTGCCGCCGGTTCCTGTTCATGAAAATCAGCTTAGACAGATTTAAGGCTTGGGTGGTATGATGATGATTATATATATAGATATATATATGATGATAGAGATAAGTGTCTGTGATTATATTGTGGGTAATGCTATGTATCAATGACCACAAATTACATTCATGTCTAGTTATTTTAACTATATCAGTGATTTTATACATGAGACGACATCTTATCAATATTGCCCACCTTTTATTTTTGAGTAGTTTTGGTGATTACATGTAGTTCAATTCAAATACTTCCACATCAACATTTCTATATACTATCTATATATTGAACAAGATCTTATCAATATTGCCCAACTACCACGCTAAATATCTTCGCTGTGTATTCCTTTTGAGTGGTTTTGGTAATGACTTTATTAAATTTAAATATGTCCACATCTCATTTTGAGGATTTAAATAAACAAAAACATTTTAAATAATATTCTCTCCACTTTTTGCCACTTTATAATCGTACTCCACCTCAAGTCAGGGGCAAATGTTTTATTTTAATTATACTCCACTACATTATTTTCATAACTTTAATTATGTATAACATTGAAATACAAATTCAACAGATCTTATTGATCTGTACTTTTCTTATCTGTACTTTTAGTGGCTTAGATTTGCACTGCAGCTCCTGTGGATTCTTGATTTTATTGTTCTTATATCATGCGTTATATCACATCTAATTGTTCTAAATAGCTCTATTTGATGTTTTTCTTATTCTATTTTTATTTTTATTATATTGTTATCATGCCCTGGGCTGAATTCACCCCGTGGGGTCAACAAAGCTTCATTTTACAATCTTATTTTATTTGATGCTGATACTTTAGTCTGTCTGTACGTTGTAGTATTTCTACTTCAAGTAAAATATCTTAGTACTAAAAGAAACCCTGTATCACTGTTTTGCCTGCAGTTACACGCTATCGACACCTGGGGGCGGTGAAGCGCAGCTACGTCACCGTGACCTCACCAACATGGCGTCGGCCGGGTAGCGGCTACAGCGGCAGCTTCACTTCCGCTTCGAGAAAAGTCGGAAGTTTTCTCATCAGCGCGGTTGTTGTTATCGCACAGTTGGCGACGCGCGGCGACAAGATGGAGTCGAAGAGTCCGGCGAAGGTTCGTCAGACACCAATAATATATAACAACAGAAACCCGTGATGATAGTATGACAGCGTTCGCAGCTAGCTGGCTGACATCGTGAGCTACGGCACCTTTTCTACATGTGGCTGTCACAGTGTTGCGTCTTCTTCTCGTCCACAGCTGGAGTTCGCGGTGCAGATGACATGCGAGAGCTGCGCGGAGGGAGTCCGAGCAGCTCTGCGGGAGGAACCAGGTCAGTCAACCCGCCTGTTGCACGACGACCGGGGGGGTCAGTGGATGGGGAGCCCCCTTTTAAAAAAAAAAAAAAAAAAAAAAAAAATACAAACACCTCCTCTGACGCACTTACACGTGTCGTGAAACTTTACGTCTGCCACTTGCTTTACGGCAGGTCCTTCTTTGCGCTTTACACGTTTACGGTACAGATGTTGTTCTACAGGAGTCCCGCAGGGCATGATTGGTGGAATATGGCTCAATTTTTTTATAAACAAATAAAGTCCCAGTTGTTTACAGCAAAAATGCAATATAGCATCAAGCTTGATATAGCATGTTCAAAAATACTTTGAAGAAGAAATAAGAACAACCAAGCAAATGCATAAACAAAACTCTTGACACTTTTATGTTTGGATTATTCACATTGTTTATATTTACATTCCTCGTTATTATCTGTTTTTTGTGATTCTTATGTTTTTACATTAGTATTGTGTTTTATTTTCCTTTTTGGGGGGCATTTTGTTAGGAGTGTTTTGTGATTACCTGCTGCGGTAACGCTGTAATTTCCCCAGTTTGGAATCAATAAGGTTCATCTATCTATCAAATAAGTTCATATGGACTTCTATGATAGATAGATAGATGTCTTTATTCATTTCCAGAGGGTAATTCATTTTTTCCGAGCCAGCCATAGAGTAAGAGACAATGTCATAAAGTACACGAACAAAGAAAATAAAAAATAATGCAAACACACCTTAATGAAAGGATTCATCGATTATCCAAGTCGCCACGTCACTGTCAAGGTCTCCTTCTCTGTGTCTGATTGTGTATCCGACGATACAAGTCCCACGAGTCTCCCATGTGTGTTTGCAGGAGTGAAGTCTTTCAGCGTGGACGTCAGCAGGGAGGAGGTATTGGTGGAGTCGGCTCTTACCAGTGCGGAGGTGCAGGCTCTGATTGAAAGCACCGGACGCAGGGCAGTGCTGAAGGGCCTCGGAGGATCGGAGCGAGGTGAGCGACGACGGGGGTGACGCCTCGTCAGTGGCTGTAAACTGCCAAATTGTCTGGTCCAGTTTGGAGCCTTGTTTTTTGAATGAGATGGCAGGGCTCACGGTGATAAGGAGATATTTCAGTTTTAAGACTTTTGCTGTGGTGAGATCGAAAAAATCTCAGTTAGATCTGAACACAATGTGGATATGTCTAAATGGGGAGGATGCCAAAGTGTCACAAAGTTATTAATAACACAAATTGTGTAAAATCTGCGTACCTTTTTTTTTTTTCTTTCTTTAATGATAGACCTGGGTGCGGCCGTGGCGATGCTGGCTGGCGTGAGGAAGATCCAGGGGGTGGTGCGTTTTCTGCAGCTGTCGGAGGAGCGCTGTCTGATCGACGGGACCATCGACGGGCTGGAGCCCGGACCTCACGGCCTCCACGTTCACGCCCTAGGAGACCTCACACGGGACTGTGGCAGGTCGGAGACCGGCTACATTTAACTTAGGTCACTCTCACTCCTCTTTCCGTCTGTCCTCCTCCATGTTCCCTCCTTTCCAGCTCACAGGTGTAATCTCCTTTCTTCTCCTTCCTTCCTTCCTTTCCATTCCTTTCCTATCCAGGTAGACAGTTTCTTCCTGCATTCACTTCTTTTTCTGCTACAGTACTTGGAAGAATGTGTCAAGTCCTCCTAAATCACTCCTACGTAAGACTTAAGAACAAATCGGTTCGTACAAATTGTTCTCGCATTAGGGCTCTGGGTTTTTCGGGGGTGTCATGGTGACCTTGTGCCTTGTTCACACGTCATCTGCCTTTCCACCATATTTCTAGTTTGCCTCTTGACATATTTATGTTCAGTTTAAAAGGCAGATCATTCCGGCCGACCACCTCTATTAAAAGCGGACAGATTGAAAAGCAACGGCACACATATTTAAAGTGAAACGTCTTGGCCGTCGTGTGACATTGGCGCCTCTAATATTGAGCGTAGAGTTTGATCAAATCCAATTTCTTTTTGCTTTCCTGCAGTTGTGGCGAGCACTACAACCCTTTCAGGAGACAGCACGGTGGTCCAGCAGACGCCGAGAGGGTGCGTTCAGAAAACTTTCCATATAATCACTCGCTGTGTGCCGAAGATCAGCGGAATGTTTAGTGTTAGTGTCAGAGTGCAAAAACCTTAAGCAGACGAATATTCCCGCATCATAAATTTCCTGAGAAAATGGCTCCCTAGACAAAACTAAAACTTCAACACAGGATGCGATATTCCTCTCAGATCTGCCAAATTTGTCCCGTGGGAGCCATTTTGGGGGCTGCTCTGCTCCAGGTGCTGGATTTTCAGTGCTCCTCGTGTTTTTCCTTTCAGTTACGATTTTTCACGTGCAGCGTTTGCTCCGCAGCACGCCGGTGATCTAGGCAATATCGTCGCCGGACCCGACGGCAGAGCCTCGTTCCGGCTAGAGGACAGTCAGCTGAAGGTAACGCTACGCTGCCCCATGTAACTACAGGATACTGTAGCAAAGGGTAGTTTGGTTTTTAGTTGGGAAGTGAGATGTTGATCATGTGACATCACATGATCAACATCTCACTTCCCAACTAAAAACCCGACGCCAGACGGCAGCTTTTTAAATTCCCTGTGTGCCCCTTGTTGCAGGTGTGGGACGTGATTGGCCGCTCACTGGTCGTGGACGCGGGGGAGGATGACCTGGGTCGAGGCCCTCCCCCTCTCTCCAGACAGACAGGAAACTCTGGGGAAAGGTGGGTCAGACACAGAGTCGACACAGAGTGAAAACAAGATATCCGATGAAGCCAGTACATGTACATATTTTGTGATTTAATGTTGTTATGGACAATTATGTCATCTTAAATTTGGTTTATTAAAAAAAACTAAAACTAAGGAATATAGAATACATCATTAACTAACCATTAAGGTTGCCCTGCGGTTTGGTGCAATTAACTTTTAAAGCTATGTCATAGTAAATCCATACTTAAATGATTTTTTTAAATGTATTATTACGATACAGATTTGGACCACACACAGTGAGGTTGTAATTTAGGATTATTTTCACTCACATGGGAATGTTCTGTCATAGCTCTTCTAATTTATCATTTCTCCCAAAGTATTTCCAATGTCAACAATGAACTTTGATATTTCATATATTTTGAATAATACATAATAAGTAACAGAGTGCAGTCAAAATAATGATATAACCACGAGAGATGTGCATAATTAACTGTTAAACCGTTTAAGCGACAATAAGTATCAAAACTATCAGTTAGACAGTGTATGTAAAAGTTTTGTTTTGAAAATGTTGTATTAATATTGTGTCGCAGACATTTTAATCATGTCGCTTAACAATTAATGAGGAAAAAATTTACTCAAAATGTAAATCTCCTAGTGACCACTCTAATGAAGCGGCTAATTTAATTTTTAATTGTTCCAAACGGTCTTTAAATATATATTTTTCCCCATCTCGTCTCTCCTTGACAGACTGGCCTGTGGGATCATCGCCCGGTCCGCGGGCCTGTTCCAGAACCCCAAGCAGATATGCGCGTGCGACGGCGTCACGCTGTGGGAGGAGCGCGACAGGCCGATAGCCGGCAAAGGTCGGCGCAAGGCCGACGCCGAGACGCCGGCGGCTCACCTGTGAACCTCGGGCACGAATACTGAGATTGGATTTGAACAGAGAGAGCTCAGGTCGGGAGCACTGAGGAGTGCGTTTCCAAACAGCTTGAAAGACAATCAAAGAAAAAAATTACTGAAATTTTCCTCTGTGACGAAATCAAATGACGTCTGGGGTTTTTAAAATGCACTAAAGCAGATAAAACAGGGCCGGGACTTTGTAAAAGTCACCTCTGATTAGCTCCATTAATACCGTTTGACGTTTGTCATTAACATCTGTATCGATGCGCTCGTACGATCGGAGGAATCCATTTTGGCTCAGAGTCGTGGCGGAGATGAACGCCCTTTAATTTGCTATTAAAGTGTCCAAGTTAATAACATCAGACTTCTAAAAAAAAAGAGATTGGGTTCACCATATTGGCTCTGTGAGCGTGTTGCAGGTTTTGCATTGATTTTTCTTTTTTCTTTCCAGATCGAGCATCTGTCCTGTCCTAGTAATGCCTGAATAAGCTTATTGAATTTCCCTCAAAACGTTCAGTGGGTGTCCTTTAACATTTCTGTGAGGGTTGTGAAGGCAACTTGAATTCAGGGCCCCCAGTAAGAATTAAAAAAAAAATATATATATATATATATATATATATATATATATATATATATATATATATATATATATAAATATATTAGTCTTTGAAAATGACAAAAAGCCCTTGGGAGTTTCCCACAGACCAAAAAATGTCTTCAACTTGCCTTAAAAAAAAAGTCCTTAATATATACAGTTGGTAGTGATATAAACTGTGATGAAATCCTTACATATGAAGAACTTCCACCAGAAAATGTTTTGTTTTTTTGTCTGATCATTTGTTAAATGTCCAGGTATATTCAGTTGGTGGTCATGTAAAACAGGGAAAAAAGAATAAATCTTTACACATGAGAAGTTGGCACCAGAGAATATTTTGTATTTTTATTTAAATTTTTGGGCTTCCAAAATAACATGTTTTTGTGTCGTCCACACACACCAAAGTTATTCAGTCCACCGTCACAGAAGAGCAAAGTAAACCAGAACATACTCACATTGGAGAAGCTAAAATCAGAGAAATTTTCTCCATAAAAACCACTTGAACCGATTAACCTATTTATCAAAAATATTTGCGTTTGATTTAGTAGCCGATTACTAATCGATTAACTATTGCAGCTCTATATTTAGTTGGTAGTGATATAAATCCTAACATATGAGAAGCTGGCACCAGATGAATGTTTTGTTGAAAAAATAAATCATTAGTTGCAGCTCTAAATCTGTGTCATTTTGCATTTTTCTGCATTTTGTCATTTCTTTAGCACGTGATGACCCCCCCCCCCCCCCCCCCCCCCCCCCCCCCCACACACACACACACACTCCTCACTTGTTGCTCGTTGGCCCTTCGGAGCTGAAACATCTCTCCTGTGGCTTTTGTTCGCTGTTTGCATTTGCACCTTTGATCATTATTATTGTTGCCTTGTTTTTCACATGCTGTCTTTTTAGAATTGTTTTATTTGGTGTATATTTGTAGTTTTATTTAGTGTATATTTGAAGTACATATTGTAGATTTTGACATTGTCTGGCATTTCTGTGGAGAGCAAAGGAAAGAATTTCATTGCGCAGGGGAAACATGTTTCCTTACTGTGCATGTGGATAATAAACTTGAATTGAACAAATTAAAAAAATAGGCTTGTTGAACAGGGGTTTTTGTTGTTGTTGTTTTTTTTGCATTTTGCATGTTGTTTCATGTGTTGTTGTTTTTTGATTCAACATCCTGCAGCCTGCAGCAGCAGCAGGCCCCGCCCCCCTCTGCTGCAGCCGTCCCCCCCTGCGCTGTGCCCGACAGTCAACCGGAAGCGGGGCGCTACCATTTTGAAACACAGCACCGCCTAGGTAAGATGGTAGACCCCTCTTTTTATTTTTTTTTTCACATCTTAATCTGTCCTTTCTTTCTGTTTATTTAACACCCCCGCTTATTACGATTCTCCTCCGCCGATTAGATCCGATTCGCGCTCATTTAAAAAGCTCCGGTCGTTGGTGTGTTTTTTTTTAGTTCCCACCCGTTTCGGCGACAGAAAGGCGGCTCGACCGTGTTGTTGCACGGGGAGAGCACTCGGCGTTGCACCGCAGTCATCCCTGAAATGTGGTCGCGTGTGTTGTTCATACATTGCATCGGGAGCCCGCTTCATTGATTTTTTTCAATCTCACATATATATATATATATATATATATTATATATATATATATATATATATTTATTTTATTTTATTTTCTCAATGGTCGTTTTTTTCCGACAATCGGGCGAAACCAACACGAATCCCCGGTTCGCCTTTCACACAGATTCTTTCTTTCTTTCTTTCTTTTAGCAGCAGCAGACATGGACGGTGTGTTAAACCTGTGTAACCCGCCGGGTTTTTTTTATTATTATTGTTATAATTGTTACTATTACTATTATTGTTATTAGCTTGTAAATGGCGGTGGGAATGTGTTGACTCAGCGTCGTGCTGCGTCATCAGAAGAGCCGCTCTTCTCTCCACCCGTCCGTCCCTCCCTCCCCTCCCCCGCGCTCTGCCTGAGATGAACCCCAGGGTTATTGCTGCAGCCATATATATATCAAGGGACACACACATATACATATACATATGTACAGTTCACACACACACACACACACACACACACACACACACACACACACACACACACACATGCATGTACATATACATATGTACAGTTCATACACACACACACACTGCTGTGGATTGTGAGTGTGTGAGTCAAAGCTGTGTGTGCACGTGAGATCTTTAATGAGATCCCTGGACAAAATCTCCTCCTTTCGATCCGTGATGTGTGTGTGTGTGTGTGTGTGTGTGTGTTGGAATGTGGTCACCTTGGGTTAAAAAAGAAAAAAAGAAAAGCTGCTCTGTTTGAGTTTGCTTGCCAGCTCACAGGCAAATGTGCGGTATTGTAAATTGCGATTCATGCGTTCGTGGCCTTTTTTATCAAGACCCCGTTGACAACGTGGACCTCGAAATCACTGGCTGTCGCGTTCTCTTTTCTCCTTCTGTTACACGGGTGATCTAGTAGGTTTTTGCTCAATCTGCAGATCCGTCGTCTTCTGTCTACTGTTATCTGACCATTTAATGCTGAAGCAAATTCATTTTTTATTTCCGTTTGAGTTCAAGCGGCATGGTGTCTTGCACGAGGAATATTTTTGTCTGTTTTAACTCTGGTTAAACATCTCATGGTGGTAAAAATTTTGTCCCATTCAGTGTAAAATAAACCATAATTGGGGAGCGTTTACCATGTGATTGACAGCTAAAACCATCCGATGGGTTCAGGTCCCAGGTGCAGGTGGACGTACAGTGGATGATCTCTGTTTCAAAAAACAATATGGCGCTGGCCAAAATGCTAAATCCGAGGCTTCAAAACAGCAGTTCACAAAAAAAATGGGTGGCGTCACGTTGGGTGACCACATTGTCCTTATGTGCTACAGTCCACTCCTGTGTTATAGGACCACCACCGCCTCCTTGTCAGACGAGTCCAGAGCCAATGGCGTGGCTTTGTGCGCACCCGATAGTCCGCTGTATTCACGGCCGGCCCAAGGCATGAGCGAACTAAGCGGCTGCTTAGGGCCCCCAATGGCCACCAAGGGGCCCCCATGCCCAATCAGTCAGACAGTTGATGGAAAAGGCAGTAGCGTATGAAGATGAACGCAATGTCACAAAAGTGGATACGCATGACTAATTGCAATCTTTTACCATTTACCGGATAGCTGGCCGTCAAAACAAGCCGACGGTTCAGTCCAGGTATCTTCAGCTAACGTTAGCCAACTAACCATTAGCCAAGAAAATTCTGCTTAGGGCCCCATATAGGCTAGCACCGGCTCTGGCTGTATAGTGTAGTTAATCCTCTTGCTTGTTTCCCCGCAGCGCCATGGACAAGAGCCACACAGTGAAGCTCTTCGTGGGCAACCTGGCGTTGGACACCACCCAGGAGGAGCTGTCGGCCATCTTCGAGCCCTACGGCCAGGTGGTCAGCTGCAGCGTGCTGCGGCAGTTCGCCTTCGTGCACCTGCAGGGCGAGGGCGCCGCCGAGCGCGCCATCCGCGAGCTCAACGGGCGGGAGTTCCGCGGCCGCAACCTGGTGGTGGAGGAGTCGCGCGGCCGGCCGCTGCACTCCACCAAGGTGTTCGTGGGCAACCTGAGCGGCATGTGCACCA
Organism: Scophthalmus maximus; assembly: GCF_022379125.1. Classification (NCBI taxonomy): domain Eukaryota; kingdom Metazoa; phylum Chordata; class Actinopteri; order Pleuronectiformes; family Scophthalmidae; genus Scophthalmus; species Scophthalmus maximus. Next base: position 6,836,163 of record NC_061526.1, read on the forward strand.
CGGAGGATCTGCAGCAGCTGTTCCAGACGTTTGGAAAAGTCCTGGAGTGCGACAAAGTCAAAGGTGAGTGGAGAGCGAAGTAGCTTTTGAATTGTTTTTAGAAAATGCCCCCAGTCACGTTCCTCCCAAGTTGTAGTTGATGATATGATGTAGTGCAGGTAAGAGTCTTATAGTCTAGTTTTCAGGGAGGGGTTGGCAAGGAAAGTTGTGGAACATTTGTGGTCACTTCTCACATACAGCCCCTCCAGAAGATTTCAGCTTTACAGTCTTCAGAGTTGTAGGGAGAGTTTTGAGCACTTAGAGATGTTCTATAAAGTTTAGAGTCTAACTCTGTGATACGTTGATACACCACTGCAAAGTTCTCAGTGTGCAAAACGAGATAAACGCCCCACATCCCCGTTGTAAAGATAGACGAGGTGGTTGACTCAAGTGCACTCATAGAAGTAATAAGTAAGTTCTTGTGGCAAAGCCACTATGATCCTAATTGTTGTCCCTGCGCTCAATGACAGCCAGGCATTCCTCTTCCACAGGCTACGCCTTTGTTCACATGGAAAACAAGGAGGACGCGCTCCAGGCCATCGAGGCCCTGCACGGCACCTCGTTCAAGGGACGGCCGCTGTCCGTGGAGCTGTCCAAGGTCCAGCCCAGCAAGCAGGTGCCGACGGGGAAAATCCCCTGCGTCAACTGTGGGAAGCAGGGCCACTACGCCGGGGAGTGCCCCGTGGGGAAGCCCTCTTTGGAGCAGTACCAGAGTCAGGCGGCGGTGCTGGCCGCCGCTGCCGCCGCGGCCGCCGGGCTGCCGCTGCAGGTCCAGCAAAGTGTTCACAACTCGGTCTACAACACCTCCACTTTCGACCCCACGTACGCCGCCCTCACCGGGATCACCACGGGCACGCGCACCGACGGGAACCCGGTGAACCCGGCTGTTTACGGCGCCCTCGCCAGCCAGGTGTACGGTGCCAATGTTGCCAATCAGCTTTATGGTTCGGTGGCCAATCAGGCAGCTCTCACGTCGGGCGCCACCCAAATGTACAGCCAGATGGCCCCCAACATCTACGGCCAAAATCCCGCCGCCGCCCACGCTGCTGCCGCAGCCCACGCTGCCTACTCGACTCAAGTTTACACCCCGACGATGGCCAACCCCCAAGTCTACCTGACCGCTGCCCACGGGTTAGATATGCAAACGGCGGCAGCCGCGGTGAACTCCGGCTACACCGTCTCTCCGGCGATTTACGGCGCCGCCACACCAGCCTACGCTCACATAAGCGCCATGGGAGCAGCGGATCACACGACGGCCCTCTTCGAGGCGGCCAGGCAGGCGCACTACTTTGCCCAGGGCCAGCAGGTCATGGCCGAGCAGCAGAACGCGGCGGCGGTGGCTGCGGCGAAGGGAGAGAGGGACCGCAGCCCCCTGCGGAGGTCCGCGCCCCTGCTGCCGGACCCCGTGATGAAGCCGTTCATGTACCAGAGGGCTAAGCCGCGCCGACCCCTGCTTCCCACCCCGGCCGGCCGAGCAGCGGAAGAGGCCGCGGAGGCCGCGGAGGACCCCATGGCCAGGTAGGAGACGATCGTCGAGTGTTTAAAAAAGTCGGCAATGCGGCACCACTGAAACATTAGAGATGATCCGATACTATTTTCCCCTTCCTGATACCGATTGTGATACAGAGTACCGATCCGATACCGGCGCCTTTAAAAAACATAACTCATAAGACCTGATTGCTTCTTACTCTGATGACCATCGTTGTTTAAACCCTTTGACAAACAGATACATACAGAGAATGAATGACATAGAACTTCTATTTATTATGGATAGATGGATAGATTTCTTTATCGTCGTTCGCCTGTTAATGTGCACTACCGGAGATCTTTTCTTCTTTGCCGTCTCTAAAAAACAGAACTTGCCAGCGGCAAAGACGTCAGTATCAGAGGCCTTTAACAATACTGGTATCGGAACACCTCTATGAAACATAACCTCCTGTTTCTTCTTCTTTGCCCATTCCTCAGGGCTAATTAATGCTTTTTTGTTCTTGTTTCCATTTACCGTACTTCCTGTTCCGTTTTATCACTCTCTCGTCGCTCCCTTTGTGTTTGCCAAGTGCCGCCATAAATTCCCTCGCTTTCCCTCTTCCCATCTCTCCCCTCCCCTAACCCCCCTCCTCCTCCCTCCTCTCTCAGGTACTACGCGGAGTACTACCAGCAGCTGCAGCAGTACCCCCAGTTCCAGTACGCCTACCCGGCGGCGAGCGCGATGACGGCCATCCCCGGCATGCCGGGCGTGTCGGCCATGTCCGCGGTCCCCGCCGTGCCCGCGATGTCTGCGCAGCCAGTCGCCACGCTGGACGCCCTCCGGCCGGGGATGCCCACCGCTGCGGCAGTGGCAGCCGCCATGGCCGCGCCCAGGGTGTATGAGCCGCCGTTGCCGCCGCCCACGCGCAAGGAGGCCATCCTCCGCCGCCCCGAACTCTCCCTTCACACGCCTGAGCCCCCCTTCCGATAGTCACACACACACACACACACACAACTCTCTGCCGCCCCACCGCCACCCCCCATCCTTCCCTCTTTGCCCTCCCCCCCCCCACATTTCTTCTTCCACCCCAAACCTGACCACCTTACAGCAGCTGTATGTGTGTGTGTGTGTGTGTGTGTGTGAGTGTGTGTGTCGGGCTGTGGGATATGAAGCTTGGGGCTCCTGGGTTTTATTAACCTGCTTCGCGGGGGGGGGAACGTGACCAGCTGACCTTGGTCTTGTTTGCATGCACACAGTGCAGCCACGAAAAGGGAGGCTCTCATCTGTCGTACGGGCATTCTTTACGTCTCAGTTTTTACTTCTTCTTTTTTTCTTTTAATCGTGCCAGTCTGACACTTGTGCCAGTATTGGACTGACCCCTCCCCCCCGGTCAGTCGTCTCATATATGCCTTTATTTTCCGCAAAACCCCCAGTTATGATTTTCTAAGGCCCCGAATCGACTTTGAATCAGCCACCCTCCTCCTTGGGGCCTTGATGGATCAGCCCGGGCAGCTAATTTGTAAAATGACCCTTTTTTTGCCTTACGTTTAAAGAGTTGAGATTTGTAATTTGTAATATCGGATGGGAGGTCAGATGGACGCATATTGTGTGCTGGCTGCATTGCAACGTATCCAACAGAATCAAGGTTGATGTGTTTTGCGCGGGGGGGGGGGGGGGGTGAATGCGTATGAATGAGTCAAAGCGAGAGAGAGAGAGGGATGTGCGGGCTCCTGACCTTGCAGCACACTAACGCAGCAGCTAAAAGGCTGCGCCTTGCAGGAAAAAAACGTAAAGCACACACATTACGTACTGTAACGATCTCTCCTCGACCCCCTCCCCCCTTTATTTGTCTCCCGAACCCCCCTCCTCACCTCTACCTTCTTCTCGGCGCCGAATGACACTGCCTCACCTCTCTTTCTCTCTGTCTCTCTCTTAGCGACAGCTTGTCTACCTCTTCGACAGGAAACTTCAGCGTAGTAGAGTCTCGTTCTCTCTCGTTTTTTTTTTTAAGTTGTTTTTTTTACCCGTGTCCTTTGAACGCGCTTCTCTCGCTCCGGTCGGCCGTTTTTATCTCCCGCCCCCTCGTTGGAAAAGGTCGGCGGGAGGCCGTAGATGTAGTCCTCCTTCTTCACGTTCAGAGGCCTTTTCCTTTTTCTTTCTTTTTTTAAAGTAGCGTGCGTCTGTTTGATTTAGTGCAGTTTTTACGTGTTAACACTGGTGTATTAACTGGGGTGTAATGATTGTAAATGAGGAGGGGGGGGGGGAAACACACACAACCCTCCCATACGTGACTACTGAATGAGCTGTTTACAAAAAGGATCTTTACATCGCATCCCGTGAGGAATCGTGACGGAATGTGACGAGCTTGATTATGTGCCTTCACGCGTTTGAGCGAAGTGCATTAAGTGGAGGGAATCTCCCATTTTTTAAGTGCTGTCTTTGACGTGACTTCTTCTTCTTTTTTCTATCATTTCAAAGGGAGGAGCGTAGTGTCCGGGAGGCTTAAAGCCTTTTCTCGTGGACTCTTGTGTACTTAGGGTTTTGAAAAAGCCACAAAGCGTGAGCCTCTCACGGGCTCCGGCTGTAACGCAGAAACAATAGCACCAAGGAAGTGAGAGATGGGGCAGTGTCTTCCAGTCCCTCGCCCACCCACCGCCACAACTTTCCTTCGATTTTTTTTCTCTCTCTCCACATACCAGACCTGCCTCGGATTGTAATTGCCCAAAAGAAAGGGGACGTTCTCGCGCGGTTGTCGTGTTTGATTGGTGGACTCTTCCGGGCAAATCTCCGCCCGTCGGTTTATCCAATCACTTTTTTTTTTGCAACTACTATTCGACAGCGGTCTGACGTGCACACAGTCATCACCTTATTGCCTCGCCCCTCCTCCTCCTCCTCCTCCTCCCCCCCTCTCCCCCCTGTGGTTTTTAGTGGCCCAGTGACTTTTTGCATCTCACAGTGTAATCTTTCTGTGTCGTGTATATATATATATATACAAAAACACATACCAGTTGCATCCTTTGTAGAATCATGTGGTTTTTTGCGAAAAATGTCTTGTTTGCCATGTTTTGAAACCATCATTTTTTTTTTAGAGAAAGTATTTTAATTTTGCCTCCTTTATTTTTCTTTTTTTTAGGAAAAGACAAAAGTTAAAAAAACAACAACGACAACAAACAAAACAATCGGCATGCTTTTTATTGAGAAATATGTATACTATAAACCTTATTATAATAAAGAATGTTTGGCTGACTATTGTGACAAAAGAAAGCAAAAAGGGTTTGGACGTTTCCCCTTCTTCTTGTTTACGTTGTTCTTCTCCACCTAACTGTTTCTCTTGTGTAAAAAAAAAAAAAAAAGAAAGACCGCCAGACCCATTTGACGGGGGACCCAAGGGGGGGAGACAGGTGTACACGCTGGCCCAGCTTTGCTCTCTTTCGGTCAGGGTAAGTGCGGGTGGGTGCTCCTCTCTCTCGCCAGCCTCTCGAGCTCGTGTGCAAACCGACATTCTGTACGAATTTGCTCAGAGCAAAAAAAAAGAGAAAAGCATTTCGGTATTGAAAAGGCCATTTTTTCCACGCGCGCGCACACTGCGAAATCCCGCCGAGAGCTGGGGAGAGGCACACAGATAGAATGGCCTGGGTTGCATTTTGATCTGTGGAGCAGTGCTGTTTTCCTGGGGTTGATGGGTGTGCGTCTGGTCCGGTCCGGTCCCTCCCCCCTCCCCCTCCCCCCCTCCGCCCCCTCTTGTGTGTCTTTGTGTCCACTCTCCTCTCAGACCTGCATGTGTGATAATCTGTAACTCTTGCCGCAAAAAAAAGAAAAAAAGCAAAGCCCCACGACAAGTCCAGCTCTGAACTAACTATCTCAACTGAATTAGGTCACCGCGCCACCTGGAACGGGGCAGCTTGCAGCCGTGCGTGAGCGTGGCGGCGTGAGCCATGGGGACGACTTTTAGCGCGACGCCAACGCAGCGTGGAACTTGTTCTCTCTCTCTTCACCACCAAGGTAAATGATTAAACAAAAAAAACAAAACAAAAGCACTACTGACCTCCTCCTCCCACCTGCCGCCCCCCTTCTCTGACTGTGCCTTGACCAAACACTCCTCCTCCTCCTCCTCTCCTCCGCCATCACCTCCTCACCCCCTCCGTAACTCCTCCTCCTGCTGCAATGGCAGTGCCGCGCCACGACAGCCTTGGGCTTCTCCTCGATGTGGGGTGGCGGGTGGGGTTGGGCCAGGACCCCCTCCACTCTGCCCTCTCTGTCCTGTGAGAGAGTGAGTAAGAGTGACGACTGTGTGTGTGTGTGTGAAACAGAAAGGGAGCATGGCTGTCTGAAGAACACTCTTCGGGTGGTGTTTCGTTGATTTGTTGAGGCTTGGCACACGCGGACACCCCCCACCCTCCCCTTTGCCCGCAAGTCAACTCCTGTCCGTCGCCGTATTCGCCGCCCTCACACCCCCCCCACCCACCCCCAACCCTTCCTCCCATCCCTGTTCCTTCCTTCCTCCTCCTCCTCAACCCCCACCCCACTGAGCCTATGCACCTACCTCCGCCGTTCACGAACACACACACACGCGCTTTTTTTTCTCCGCCGCCACCGCCGTCGCCACCTTGGATCTGGGTTCGTGGCTCTGGCTCGGACTCAACTCTCCCAGAACCACCCAACCTCCCCCGTCCTCCTTTGTTGCCATAGAGGCGCTGGGCGTGCCCATGGACAGTGTATGTATGGCGCACCCGCTGCCGCCGCCGGACTCGCCAAAAAACATGACGTCAGTGTTGGACAAGTCGCTTTGCTTATAAACTGTTTGAATGCTGGGTTTGCTCCACGTTGTGGCTGTGGAAGGGATCTTAACAACCTCTTTCCCCCAAAATAACTTCCGATATGTCAAGAATGTCCAATCCTCTGGTGGGCCACACCAGAAACGTCCTATAAGATCGGCCCACGGCCCGAGGCCAGTCTGACCTGTAGATTCCCATCGATCTCAGGGTTCCTATAGGACTGTTCTGGGATGGCGGCTCTATATTTCTGTAATACTTTCACTCAGTTGTGAGATGGAGTCCAGACATCGAGGGGTTTGTCTCCCGTCCGCCTAACAGACCAACGAAGGGAAGGGTAGTAGAAGGAGGGGGGATGAATTGAAGGAGTTGAACACAAGGTGAGTCGATGGCGGAAGCTGCTCCCTGATCCCGACTTCTTCCTGATCTTGGAGGACCCTGTGGTTGGTCGACAGCCCCCTGTTTATACTCGTCAGTAGTGTGTCCCCGATGCTAAGGCCGCCTTGTCTCTTAGGTCACGGTTTATTTGGATAACCTTAGGGCGCGAATACGACTGCCTTAGTTTAATCTGAACCAACATAAAGTGTGAAAGGCGCCGGACCAAAATTTAGTCTGGCCAAAAGGGGATTTGGGTCCAGATCCATGAACCATGGTTGTCTTAGTTTGAGAGTTGGGACCAATTGCAGGAAGTCGAGATAGTAGTAATACCATAAAATCACTGTGGCAACGAACTTAATCAGCTATTTAATTTTGTCCATTCAAACGGAAAGACTGTACTACCCCGCAAACCAATCAGGTTCGAGTGTAGATGGAGGCCGCCCACGTAGGTGATGACGACAAGGTGTACGAATGTCATACGCAACTCTTCAGTCCGCTCCCTAAAACGCCCGTCGTCTTTGTTTTATGAAATGTAGAATTCCACATGCTGTCGGGGGGGGGGGGGGGGGGGGGGGGGCAGATAAACAAGCACAGTCCTCCCTTTCCTGGCCTCCACGATCAGGACGTCAGCAGCATTCCAATCTTCTGACCCTCCAGCCACCTCATCCACCCCGAGTCCTCGCTAAGGGCTTCTTCAGGCGCTCGTGTGAGTCTGGGCTTCCCGCGCTTGGGCGAATGCAGCCACGCATCTCTGAGCCCCACCTCCCCTCCCCTCCCCTCCCCCGTACTGACAGCAGCCTCCTCCCTAACTTCCTCACCCCCTGCCGCCTTCTGTGATGCGGAGCGGCTGAAGGCCTGTAATCCCGACGCTCTACATGCACACGTCTCTGTATTGTCTTGTTTTTGGGCTAACACCAGTTAGGTTTGAGCACAACCCATGTAGACCATGTTTGCCTTTCTGAGTGGCGCGGGTATCAGACTCTACCTCTGCTCATCCTCCTTCAGACTAAGACGCTGTATGGCGTCAAGAGTCACACCTCAGCTGCAGCGCATGAACACGACGCGAACCCCTGAAGAATGAGTGAACGTTGGAGCTCAGCGGCTCCGGAAGTGAATTTCCCCTTCGTTTACTCAAATGACATTCCATAAAATTCCTTGTATGAAGAGTCGAGAAGCCCGGGGAACCGAGCAAGTAAACTATGAGATGAGTCGTGAACGTCTGACGGACGCTGATGTTACACTTAAGGATTGTGGGTAGTGTAGTACTCCTCAACCACGTGGCCAATAAAACATCGGACGGTCACCACATTATGGCTAATAATCAAAATGTGAACGGAGAACATGAATGGGATTTTCACTTCCTCACTGTTGCGCTCTGTACAAGTCAATACAACATCCCCCTGCCTTTGATTTAAAGAAATCACGCTTCATTCTCGAGGGTGGTGGTGTATTGTCTTTCTGAGGCGCCGCTGTATCTTTGTCCATTCCCCTGTTGTATCATTTTTTCCTGTGATCCATTTTACTTTCATAACCCACATCGTGTTTACAGTGATGGACCTGTTAAATTTCCTCGGCTGCAGCCACACACAGTCGCACCAGTATCTAAAGCATCGTTCGAGAAGTAAGTAGGTTAGTGGACCGAGCTGTAGTCACATCCAAGAAGCCACGATTAATTATGTTAGCAAATCATCCTGGTTTCCCCCCAAAGACACATATGGAGGATGACGAATCTGGATCCGCTCATTTCAAGGAGATTAGCTCCGGCACGAGCCGAATGGGACGAGGTTTTTTAAAAATGTATTTTATGTAGTTGAGGAATGTTCATGTTTACCGTGAATGACAAATCCCGATTATATAAACACAAAAAAATGATATTGTACGGTTGTGTATGCATATTGTTTATATGCCTTTTTTAAATCTGTATTTCTTATGTTGAGGCCTTTTTTTTCCATTCAATCATGCAAGCATGCAAATCATAAATAAATCCAATTTTTATCTCGTATAAATGCCTGGATCTCTTTTGTTGTAACTGAATTTCTTTGTATACAATGTCAGGAACGACTCTTGTATTATATTTCAATAGAAAATAACTAGAGGATATGGATATTAGGTAGTACAAGCTTCCTGATACGATACATATATGTATAATGTATGAATCTGTCAATGATTGTAAGATGTCGTTATCAAACCTTTATGACAAAGAAATGTAATTGAGGCTTGATATTTTTAGTTTAACCATAAACTTTATCATGAATAACTATAAATTGAAAAATAACAAATGCAACCACATAAATAGAATCTTAATTAAGGAAAAAAAAACTTTCATTTTAACCCAAAATGTACAACACAAATGCACATTTAAAGGCTCACATGGATTGGTCGATGATACCGGCCCATATTTGCCTCTCACAGATATTGGCGGCGCGCACCGATATGCTCCAATATGAACTTTGCTCTAACCTGGAGCCTCACCTCCAGCTGTGTGGCATGAGATGGAGTTGGAGTCAGATGATCATTTGAATAACCTCTGTAAGTGTCACTCAGATCTGGACACTTTTACACTTTCCAGGGTTCGTTTTTTTTCGAATCCCTGTTTTCCTTTGGGGCCAGAGAGGCCCCGGGCCGGAGGTGGACAGTCACCAACAGCAACAGGTGCAGCGCCCGGGCCATAAAAACCCCGCTGGTGTTCGGGGGGGGGGGCGTGATTGACGTCACCCCCGCGCCACTCGCGCGCCCGCCGGCGGGAGGCGACCCCGCCCCGTGCACCTTTTTAGGGTCAGAACCCGATACCCGTGCGGTCGGTTCCCATACTTATCCGCGCGCGGTCACGTGTGCCACTCTTGACCAGGAAAGGAGCACCCGGCCAGCAGGGTCTTCTGCTAGTGGGAGCACCACGTCCGCACAGGCACCTCGCATCAGTGGCGTCTGGTCTCTGCAGCCCCGCGAACTTACTTTTTTTTTTCCCCTCACAGTCGAGGGGGACGCGAGCGGTCCTGTGACAGAAGGCGGCACGATGACGGCTGTCGAAACCCAGATGACGTACAGCAGCAACTCGTACACGATCACCCAGGAAGAGAGGTACATGACCCAGGAGGACGACTGGGACAGGGACCTGCTGCTGGACCCCGCCTGGGAGAAGCAGCAGAGGAAGGTACGTGTGGACCGGGGCGCCGCTTGTGCCGCCGTGCGTAATTACGCACAGGTTTCACCCTCCCACGCTGTAAACGACCGATACCTAAAACAAAATTTAGCACAACAAGTGGGACTGTTGTCGTTGTTTGTCTTTGCCTTTGAATCACTGGTGTGCCCCTGATAGTGTCAAGTCCGAGACACAGACCAAAAGGAGACTTGGGCATCTGCGCGTTTAGCTGTCCTCGCACCTGGCACTTGCAGTCCCGCTGGAAGCTGCATGCATGGGCAGATATTTTGGGCTGTGGAACTCTCTCAGTGTTGTCTTTCAGTTACCCCCCGGTTGCCCCACTAAGACTTGTCTAAATATAAAACGACCCTCCTCGGTCTGAAGCATAACTCAAGAAATCCACACACACGTCTGAGGGTTTTCTTTTTTATCTTTTTTTTTGGGGGGGACAACGTTAAAGCAACATGGGGCAGAGAAGAGATGAAGAAAGTCACATGCAGTAGTTTTCATTTAAAAACAGTTCCCTGGTTATTTTAGACCACAAAGTCTGCGTTATCAACCGGACAAAGTGAGGGGCCCAAACATCTCCTGGGTTTGTTCAGTGTCAGTTGGCCCCTACAAAGTTCACTTAATCATGAAACTTGCATCACTAAAGTACAATTTCAACCGTCACAGGTCCTCCGTTGAGTTGAGAATGGCTTAATTTTTAAGGCATAAATAATAAGAAAATGTAAAAAAAAAAATAAAAAAAAAAAATATATATATATATATATATATATATATATATATTGTTTTCCCCTGAAGCAAAATTCAGACAGCTTTTACTGTGTCCAATATTCAAATTTGTGAAGCTATTGCAGCGATAACGTTTTGGGCATTTTCGCTTAAAAATGTCTTGAATGATAAGTCGTTTATGAGAAAATTGCCAATTAATCAACTGATAATTTTTCAGCTCCAGAGTTCCGCATGGTGTTTGGGGAAGTAACGAAAGTGTCTTGAGTGGTGGAGGTCAGGGGGGAGGGGGGCGGGGGGGCAGAGAACACATTTTCACCCTGGGGGCCCCGTTGGAGGTTGATCCATAAATGTCTGTTTAATTTACAGTAACAATACACCCCCCCCCCCAAAAAAAAACCCAACAAAAAACTCGAAGCATTTGTCACGTGTAATGAACACTGGATTCAAATCACAAACAAAGGAAAAAAAAACATTTTGTGGCCTGTTATTATTATTATTATTAGCCATATTTAGCTCGCGCCGAGGGTGGTCGCCCAGGCGACCAGCTGGCCTCGTCGCGTACAGAGCGACGCGCTGAGAGGTGAACACAGCGTTCATCATGCGTCTTGATGTTCGCCGGACACAAGCCGTCAGTTTTTTCAGATATCGCCGCGTTATCGCCTGTGGGCCGCTGCCGCGCCGCCGTGTTGGCTGGCCGGCGTCACCGGAGTTCAAGCTGCAAACGGGTGTCGTGCGTTGACAACTTCTAACATGGCGAGGAATCGAAGGTTTCACACTGAAGAACTAAAAGCTGCGTTTCAGACACACCGGTGGCACATTTGAATGTATTTCTGATCAGTTTTTTTGAACACTTTCAATCACTTTACCTCGCAAACATCCCAGCTGAACTCCAGGAATGTACGTGCCACTGTCTGCTGTACATATTTTCATCACCTTTAAATGGCTCTCCTTATGACCTCAGGACAGAATAGAAGATGGCAGCCAGAAGTGACCTTTGATCGAATGCACCTCATGTCCAAGGATCAAGTAGGAGAAGATAATAGTGTCCGTCAGTGGTCGGCTGAACAATGAGGGCAGAAAACTATATAAGATGCAAGTGTTTGCGTGTCGTTAAAAGACCTGCAAAATATGATTTTCATGATTTCTCCAATGGAGCCATCAGAGGAAAAAGTCAAACATTTGTATTTCTTCTTCCTACATGTTGGGTTTTTGTGTGTCTTAGGTGAATCCACCACTGCCACTCTTTCCGGTGCCGCGTGCCCGTCGGACCATGCAGGACATGAATATGTATGTTAGTCCCAGGCGTCTTGTCTCATTTATCACAATCTGTCACATGGCAGTAACGGGAGAGCAATCGGACTCGTGTCAATACGTTCAAATGTAGGATCCATCCGTGCCAAAAGTATGCGGGTCCACACTGATCTGAACCCCCCCGGGGATCTAATGTCACCGACTCGGCACCTCGGTGGCGCGCGGCGTCACGTCGCAGCCTTTTTGATTTTTTTTGCCGGGAATTGTTCTGGTCAGATGCAAAATGTGTCCCCTTCCTCGAAGCCGGGCCGCTGTGACAGGCTGAGGGACCTCAACAGATGGTGACAGAGAGAGGCCGGCAGAGATACACCCCGGGTTGGTTTCACAGACCTACAAATAAACATCTTCCTAAAAATACTTTTCAACTTGCTCGGCTCCAACTTGCCCCCCCCCCCCTCTCAACTAACCCCCTCGCCTTCATCTTTTTGACACTCTCGTCTTTTTCCCTCAAACACGTCCCCCTGCCGCCATTCATGGAACGTCCCTTTGCGTCCCTTTCTTCTCCCTCTCTCTTCTTTTGCCCGTGCCTCGTCTTTTCGTCGTCTTCTCGCCTCACGCACACGCGTCAAATCTTTTCGACGGTAAGACGATACAACGGGCCTTGAAAAAAGAGCCCCCCCCCCCCTTCGGTCTTCACCTCTCAACCTCCCGGGGGAGCGGGTCACCGTACTCCGTTGCTCTCCTCGGCATGTCAAAAATCGAGCCTTAAGGGCGCTGATATCAGCCCCGTAAATAAAAACCGGCGCGTCATTTTTTTCCTTTTTTGCCCGACGTGACGAATATGAAAGGAAACCCCCCCCGGACGCGCCACCTGTCCTCTCCCCTCCATCCTTGAGGTTTCAGTGGAAATAAAAGGGCCGCTCACCACCTCGCCACGCGCTAGTAAAAGTGTTTGTCAACACGCCGGGATGCCGAATCCGATACTGGACATTAGAAATGGTGTTAAGTGTGTTGGAGTGGAACATCTTGACACCGGTTTATATTTATATCGCCGAGCGACCTTGTGGATAAATGATTCATGGCCTCGGTTTTGGAGCTGGCATTTAATTTAACGGGCGCTGGCAAAAGTTGGGACGGTGATGGGGCTGCACACGTCGGGTCTCGGCGATGTCATCGCTTCATCGTAAAGGGACTTGAGTGAGGCGGCGCCGGTGCCGGTGCCGGTTGAGGACAGAAGCGGACGTCGCCTCCCCGTCTCCGGGGCCGTGTGTCCGCTCATTAGGAGGAGGAGAAGAAGCGTTCTGTGTCCGTGGGACAGAGTTGATGGAAGGGGAAAAGAATGTCCAAAGGACGTTCAGCTGCTAACCGACCAAGTGAATGAATCGTTAACAGCCATAACCTATTAATACCCATGACATCTATATATATATATATATATCATCCTATCCATAAACACACGGGAAACAATGCCTCATGTCATCGTCGTCGGTCTTTACACCAAAAGAGCCAATGAATATGGTGATAATCACTATTCAACTGTCCCTTGTGTTACATATTCACAAAAGTCGGCTTGAAGAGATGTACTATGATGAGATTTTTGTCCCGATTCTCTGTGGTTCGATAAAATATTGATCGACTCTCATCCGCGTGTGTAAGTACCGTGTAAATTAATAATCGTGCCGAGGGAAAGAGACGACGCCTCGGTCTCGCTGGCCCGATCACCATGAATCCAGAAGTTTTTTCAAAAAGCCTCTCTCCAAACTTTTTTGGGCAATAGATTTGTAATGAAGCGTATTAATATCCTATTCCGTTCTCGTCTAAAACCCCGAACGAGGAGGCCGAGAGTGTGATGGTCATCACATTCAGGCGTTGTGAAGTCGTCTCCAGTAACGTGATAGTCATCCACTCCAGCCGCGGTGTGGCGGCTTTTGCGTGATCCATTCTATTCCCGTCTGATCTCATTTTGCACTTTCGGCAACTCGGCCAGACGGTGCTCATCGATTCCATCTGCTACCTGAAGTGTTTTAGGGGGGGGGGGGGGGGGATCACGACAAAACGCTCTCTTAAGGCAGAAGCGATTTGCATTCAATGTAGTCTGGTCTTTCTTCGCTCGATGATGATTATGGGCAGTAGCGGCCTATAAAAAAACATATTTTCGATCCGAATGCGAGACGTGTTTTTGCCTTCAGGCCCAATCTGTTGTCCAAAACCAAACGTGCACATCAACGCGGTCGTCGTTGCCCTTTCCATCTTCCTACTGCAGACCAAAAAAAAAATACGTCTATGCAGCATTAAGCGTTGCTCGCTCCCAGCCGAGATGGGTCATCCAGGTCTCCAGAGGATGAAGTGAATGTAGACGGGACCGTTGCCGAGGACATTGCACCTGCAGTACCTAATCCCAAAACAGTGGGGCTGGGCGTCTTGGATTCCCCTTCCCATGATTCACTCTGTCGGGGCCACGTGACCCCTCATCCCCCCGTCGGGCCGATCTCTGGTCCTCTCGGCAGGTTCTGCTCGAGCGGCCGAAGAGCGAGACCGCCATTTTCTGACTTCAACGTGTGTTTTTTGTTGCTGTTGTTGCAAAGAATATTAATAATAATGGGATTAATAAGCGCGGCCGAATGTTTTGTGTGTGCGGCGCCCGTGTGCATGTGTCGGAGGGTGAGACGTAAGCGGAGAGGTGAGAGAGCTCGCAGTCGGATCGAATGGCAGTTGCTATTCCAGAAGCCGTGTCCATGTAGGGCGGCGTCTATAAACTGCTTTGGTCCGGCCGCGGGAGCCCTGGGAGGCCGGAGGAAGGGCGGAGGAGAGCGCGTGTGTATTTTATCAGCATGACGGTGTGCATCCGGTTGAGGCCCCGCGTCCGGATCCGGCGACTGGAGGTCGGAAATGAAGGCCGACGGGCCTCGCGGGGGGGGGCGGCGGCGGCCATCTTGATCCGATCAGGGAGCGCTTCCTGCGGGCGGGAATAAAGAGTTGGATTACTCCGAGGGCAAATTCGCCCCCGGGGGGGCCGGCGGCGTCCCCTTCCCTCACAGTCGATGCGCAGGGAACCGTGGCTCCCGATGGCGTCGGACTGGAACGCTGCATCCGCCTCCCAGTCGCTCGGCTTCCCGTAGCAATGAGACAAACTGAACACCGAACACAGTTTCTGAGCTGAGCTTGGTGTACGGAATCAGAAGGGGTTCCGACACGGACGTCCTCAGACCGGTTCCACGCACCAGTTCTCGTGGTCAAGGCTCCCGTTGACGTGGGATCGGCCGGCCCCTCCATCGGGGCCTGGACAGTTTCGCCTCTTATTTCAGAGAAAGAAGCCGCCAACTGAGATTAGACGCAACCTTCCTCCGCCTCCGCCCGCCTCAGGCCAGCCGCAGTCATCAATCCTCCACGACCACTCACACCAATTTATCTCCCCCCTCGTCGTCGGTCTCTCCGCGCCCAGAACTCATTACAGGACAAAAGGATTCGGCCGCCGCCAACCGTGAACCCGTGCGCTCACCTTCATTCTGCGCCATCGATCTTGCCGCCCGTCAATTAATCTGTTGACTCGTGTAACAAGGAACGGTGCTGAAAGCCTCGGAGTGAGCGATGAAAGACACGTGTGTGTGTGCAGCACGAGCGGGGGAGCACACAACCTCACCGGCAATTTACAGTGGCCTGAATAATGGCCTTGTTTTTCACAAGTCACTGTTCAGAGCAGCAGAGCAAAATTTTGATAGAGATAATCGTGTGTGTGTGTGTGTGTGTGTGTGTGTGTGTGTGATCACGCTGGCACCAACGTGGAACACAACGTTTCCCCATAACTGAGCCCAGGCAGTTGTAAGTGTGGCCGCGCAGACGACAGGTGATTGATGTACGTGGGTAATAAATGGAGTACCTGGCTGGTACAGGAAGTGCCGCAGGGGTTGTCAGGACTGTATTTCCAGAGTCATTTTTGGTTATTTCCTAGCGCACAGCGACTGACACCCCGTGTGCTCGCGCGTACCTTTTCTGTTTGTTTGCGTGCGTGTGTGTGTGCGTGTGTGTGCGTGTGCGTGTGCGTGTGTGCGTGTGTGTGTGTGTGTGTGTGTGTGTGTGTGTGCCGCCAATCAAGATCTGACGCTTTTCCACATGGAAATGCGGCGGGTTGTGGGTTTGAGCTCGGGGGACATCTGACGTGTACGCCAGAGTTGTAGTCGAGTCAAAAACTTGCGAGTCCGAGTCGAGTCTCGAGTCCCCAGTGTTCAAGTCCGAGTCCAAATCACCAAAGTCGAGTCCAAGTCGAGTCCCCAGTGTTCAAGTCCGAGTCACCAAAGACAAGTCCGAGTCGAGTCCCATTTCTTCAAGTCCGAGTCCAAGTGGAGTCAAAAACAAAAGAGGGTCTACAAAAATGACACGGCTTTCACCACTCAAAGTCTTCACGACCCGGGGCGCGTCCCGCTGCATCTTCCAAATTTGCTCCCAGCGTGGGGCAGGCGGAGGAGGACACGCCCACGTCCTGCCCCTCGCGACAGACCTATTAGACATATAAGTCGTCAGGGACTTCATCCACCAAGCTCGAGTCCTCTTGCATTAATCCTCGAGTCCAGGACTCGAGCACCACGTCCCCGGTGTACACACAGCTCCGCGTTGCCTAACAGTGTTATTATGTGTCTAAATCTTCCAAAGGTTCACATCGCTGCCACTGTGTCTGTGGGCGGAGGGACTGTCGTCACCTGTTCCATCACCAGCTGAAATCCCCCCGTGCCCACAGTGTATCTCGCTGGCATCTGGCGCACGCACACACACACACACACACACACACACACACACACACACACACTTTGACCAGAGGAGGTGTCCTAGGCCTTTCATCCCCTAAACACAGACATAAATCCGTCGGTTTGGCCCCGGGCCCCGGCGGCCCCCCGTGTTTGTCAGCAGGGTCTCCGGGACCACAGCCCCCCGTTAATCCGGCACAAAGCCGAGGACGAAAGACAAGCTGGTAACAATTCACTCACAGGTCAACGTACCTAAAAACCTTCACTTCCCGCACAACCGCTCACCCAGTTTGATCGATTCATGGTCTGATTTGGAAGAATATTCTTATTCATTTTCACTGCGCTGATTGTTAAGGGCAAGATTACATAAGAAAATCAATGCAGCTGGCACACGTCTTCACCTTTATAATACCCAGAAACTGACCCACACAGAAGTTTTATGTTGTGCTTTATCAAATTTTTTCATGAATCTGAAGAGCTTCCTTCTGTTAGTAGAGCACTTTTGAGATGAATTATGTATAAAGTTCTTATGGTAGCTTGTTTTATTCAACCAAAGGTCCAAAACTCACTTTATTATCGTTGCGAGAAGGAAAAAAAAGGGTCAAATTGTCACGTGAGAAACTACAGCCGTTAATTGTTCTTGTAAAAATTGATTGATTATGAAAATCATTGCAGATACATTTTTTTGGTCAACCTGTTAATAATTACAGCTCAAAGGTGCCTTTTGTAAACCTCAGGGGAAACTCTATATGCCAATTTAAGTGGAAATAATCTACGTCGGCGCTTTCTAGAAGTATCGCCCCCCCCAAAAGATTCTCTTCTTCTTGTTTAAATTGAATTCTTGGCACAGAGAGGTTAAACTATCCTGTCATGATTAATTGGAAAAAACACGGCAACATTACGTTAAACAAAAATTCAAATGACTGCCCACTGGCAAGAACTCGTTGAGCCGCTCATCAGTCGATAGATTATTATTATTATTGATGGCCATAATCAAAGAGAAACTCAATGTAGACCGACAGGGCTGCAGCATGTGTGACCCTGGAGGTGGTGTTGGGGTGGGGGGGGGGGGGGGGGGGGGGGGGGGGGGGGGGGGGGGGGGGGGGGGGGGGGGGGGGAGGAGGAGAGGTGCGTCCCTGGGGCAGGAGGGTTCAGGTGGGTTATTAGGGGTGTGGGTTTGGGTGGGGGGGGGGGCTTGACTCCCGGCTCTTATGTCATTGTCCCAAAACGTCCCCGTGGCACCCAAGTTCAGGACGCCTGGTCTCTCGAAGAGGGGGGTATTTAAAGAGAGGTGGGGGGGGGCTCCTACACCTGTCGTGTGCTGTAACTCCCTCTGTGTGTGTGCAGAGTTCCCTTTTCTGTCGATGTGGATCAGATTATCCTCTGTTCCTCTATAAGCCTGCTATGTTTTCTGACATCGCCTGCGTTCGGCTCACGCCGTCCCCACTGAGACTTTCGGTGACCGTGGGAAAGATGTGCGTCGGTCGGCGCTTGGGAATTGGACTGAGCGACATTATACATGGAGTCTGTCTTCCGGTGTCTGAGTCTTGATTTATCTGATAGGTCGAGAAGCGTTTTACAAAGCAGACTAAAGTCACATAAAGTTCTTTCAAATGGTTTCATGTAGGATATTAATTTTGGCGTGAAATCTGAGGTTAATCCAGTAGTGAGCAGGTAGTACAGTACAGTACAGTACAATACATCCCTTTGTGTTTTTAATAAGGATTGACTGAAGGGGAAGAGGTTGCACCTCTGTGCAAACTCTTATGACAGGTGGAAGTGGCGATGGTCCAGAATCTTTATTTACAATCAATTTTCATATATATTATTTATACTCACTGTCTCAAATCAAACAGCTTTGTGTCATTGATTTATTTACCGTCGCAAACACACTCGTGATCTTACTTGGCCTCGAACGCGCGCATCGCCAACGCGGGTGACCTGGCGGACGAAAGGACACCGCGTATTTACGTGATGGCTTTTATTGTGTACACGGTGAGGGCACGTGATTCGTTTAGGTGGCACGCGTGTGTGTGTGTGTGTGTGTGTGAGAGACAGACAGACAGACAGACAGCTGAACAGGTGTGTGACGGAGGTATATCTGTAGTGGACGACAACTGTTTTTACATCAGCAGCGACACATAAATACCCGTGTTATATTGAGGTAAAAGGCACATGCTGTGTATACATTTACATATATGTATATATACTGTCTGTAAATCCTTGGTGATGAACAAAACACAGAGCACAGAATTTAACATTTCCGCTGGTTTTTAAAAAAAATAAATGTCTATAGCCTCCTCAAAAATATTGGAAATAGCTGAAAAAATATACAACGTTGCTATAGTAACGAGTTATGAGGGGTTTGATTGTTAAACAACATGAGAAAAGGAACAACGTGCTGTACATCTTAAGTACTCCATCAGGACTTGTATTTGAAGCTACAGCCTGGAGATAGAAATAATGAGG
Source organism: Scophthalmus maximus (assembly GCF_022379125.1). Lineage (NCBI taxonomy): Eukaryota > Metazoa > Chordata > Actinopteri > Pleuronectiformes > Scophthalmidae > Scophthalmus > Scophthalmus maximus. The sequence continues at coordinate 6,855,153 of NC_061526.1, forward strand.
TCATGACCCTTAATGTCTCAGACCACGATGATGCTTCCGATCTTCATAACTTGGATTTTTGACTCAATTTTCTGCCTCAAACGCTGTAAAATTAACCCCTCTTTTAAAAAGCTTCTGCTTGTTTCCTGCTTCAGTCAAAAGTAAATGCTTGAGAATAAAAAACCAAACGGAGATCACAAGTGCAGGCACGTCGTCGGCTGACTTTTATAATTAAATTAACAAGACGGGAAAAAAAACCCAAAGAGGTCCGGATGCCAGTGAGGAGACATTGCAAAGAGGGCGAGGTGTAAATGTAAATGTCCCATTCTCCGTCTCATTAAGACGTGTGAGGTCGGGCGACGGGATTATGCCCGGTAACAGAGAGCTGGTCGGCGGCCATTTTGTGTCTACGCACTCTGATGAGTCCCAGGTAGACGCAACATAATCCAAGTTTATTAATTGAGCCTCTTCTGTCAGGTTCATTTAAGGGTGGAAAAAAAACATTGCAAACTAATTTTTTGAGGGGGTCGTCATCCAAATCATCAAATGATTTACATTTTCATGTTCTTAAGAAGAACCCCCCCCCCCCCCCAAAAGGAGAAAGAGTAACAAAAGCTACGACAGCAAATATATTTTTCTAATCAGATAGAACCGACTGACATTTTCATTTTCAAAATTAGTACATTTGAGAACTACATTACTACATTCATGTCATCCATAGACAGATTGAAATTAACAGTTATCTTTTGTAATACAGAAAATTCACTTGTAATATCCCCAGCGACAACAAATGAACTTTTAACTTTTTCCATGTGTTAGAATTAATTTTGGATTCATCCAGAAGTGAAGTGGGCTTTTAAGATTTATTCAAACTTGTTTTATTCTTAAAAAAAAATAAATAATAATACATCGAAAGACATACAATGGGAGTTTTATTTTTGGCTTTGGCCAAAAATGTAGTCACGACTTCCATAATTTTGCCGAGACATGTTTCATAAATGGATCCAAAGACACAAGAACAGGTTTTACTCCATGTCATGTGATATTTTATTCATCATTTTGCGATGCCGTGTCCAAGAAGAGAGTCCACGCTAAAATGAAATTCGATATATTTAATTTCCTCCCGTTAAAACAAAACCAAAGTTTACGACTCAATATGTAATTCTCTCCACCGTCTTGTCGGCATTTTTGAAAACTGTGTTTTACTCGCACACTTTAGCTACGTGAGCTCACGGGAACGCCTGGACTTTTCATGCATATTCACTCTCGTCAAACTACTGTACGTCATTGCTTTGCTGAGATGAAATGTTACGTGCAGATATAAATAGGTTAGAACAGATATCCTGCTCACAGGCTCCCCCCGGAGGCCGGAGGCCGCAACTCCAGGCAGCCCCGCGGTTGCGTCAGCTCTTTGACGGACAGCCGAGCTACAGCTCTGTTGAAATGGGACAAGTTGTGTGTGTGTTTGCATGTCAGCTGTATTGAGGGTCAGCAGCCCTTATTCCCCTTGGGTGGGGGGGGGGGGGGGGGGGGGTGTAGTTATGACAGGCATTCAGCTGGGCTACCGTGACCTCATTTCACAAGAAGGGCCCGTAAAAAAGAAAAAGGTCCCGGGCCGAGCTGCGCCAGGCCAGACCGACAGGTGTGGACAGACAGGGGAGGGCAGGGAGGGGAGGGGGTGACTCCAGGATGGAGGGTGACCTCATGCCTGTGGACTCCGTGCACCACCACAGGCATTAAACCTAAACCGGGGGGGGGGGTGTCCAGATAATAGAGGGCCACGCAGACGCAGGGTAATATAATGAATAATGTGTGTTTTACTATCGCAGGTGTGGGGCACATAATCATTTTCTTTCCCCTCATCCCCGCCGTGTCCTGTTCAGCATTTTTCATGTCATGAATTGTAGTGGGTGGTGCTCTTTCATCTGGAGCTTTGGGAGGTGAAGGGAATCTTTCGATTCCAATTAACCCCGATCTTCCTCCGGACGCCGGCGAGGGCTCGCTCCTCCACGCTTTCTCTCGAGTTCATGATTATGTATCCCGTCATTTTTTCTTTCAATCCCTCCTTCCTCCCCGTTTGCTTTCCGTCTTGGACGCTTTACAGTTCACCTCAGGAATCCTGCCTTCTCAGCTGTCCGCCGGTGTCCCATAGCAACCCGATTTAGCCTCCGCCACCCCCTCCTCTCCCTAATTTAGCCCCCACCCCTCTGCCCTCCTCCTCCTCCTCCTCCTCCTCCCTCCTTCGCACACCTTCTCTCCGGCGTGTGCTGGATTAGGAGTCTGTCTAAATTTGGTCATGCGTGGCAAAGGAGACCAGCACCTGCTGGGACCCTGGCCTCTTCTTCTCTCTGAAACCCCTTACATCAAATTACACCCCCCCCCCCCCTTCTCTTTGGCCTTTCAATTCGAAAATCCACTTTGAAATCTGATTGTTTTTATGACCGGCGAGCTGTTTCCCGTCATCTCACCTCTGAGGGGAAATTTTGGACAAGGTCTGTGCGAGTCAGGACGTTTCCATGAGCCGACTTACGATTATTCTCATTATGGATTAGTTGTCTGGTCCATAAAATGGGGTGAAAAAGTGTCGATGGTGTTTCCCACAACGCTCAAGATGATGACTTGTCTTCGTCCACACACCAGAGGAGCAAAGAAACCAGAACACATTCACATGTAAGATTAATAATTAATAGCAGATTAGTCGATTAACTGTTGTAACCGCTGTAATTGTGTTGATCGGAAAACGATCAGCCTGCAATGAAGGGTCAGGGTCACGTCTTCAAGTTTGTCCCACCCCGATCCGTCTAGTCCCACCCCTGATCCGTCTAGTCCCACCCCTGATCCAAAACCCACCGATATGGATTGTTTTTATAATCACGGAGGAGAGAGAGAGAGAGAAAAAAAATAAAACCAGCAGAGCAAAGAAACGCGAGTTCGTTCATTTTCAGCCCCCGAGACTAAAAGATGCATTGACTGATTATTGTCTCCTCCGTCCGTCTCACGGTGAGAATCTCTGCTCCTCCGTCCGTCCGTCCGTCCGTGTTTGTGGATCTGCGGTCGCACGCGGGACGTGAACATACACCCACGCGTGCCGTTGTTCACGGACGCTTACATTTTTTTTCTACATTTAAAACGATGCTCTCGCCCCCTGATTGCTAATTTATACATATGTCAATCTCACACACACACACACACACACACACACACACACACACACACACACACACACACACACACACACACACACACACACACACACACACACACACACACACACACACACACACACACACACACACACACGAAAGCCTCTCAAAGTGCCGTTCATCGGCCTGATGGGAAACCGACTGAATTGTCCCCGACGTGCGGGGCCGACTCCATTAGGGCAATTTTTTCTGGGGGCAGAAGGGGAAAGAGAGCACTCGCAGCCGCTGAGAGGCCATCTACATCAGCGTTCTGCAGCCGCCCGGCCCCGTCACGCACGGCAACATCCACCTCGTGAACAAGCTCTGTGTCTATTTCACGGACCTCGCTCTCACAAACTGCGAAAGGTTTTTCCAGTGAGAACACACCATGGGGCTGAAACGACAAGGTCAAAGGTCAGAAGTTCCCAAATCCCAAGGTGGGACATCGTCAGCACAAATCAAAAGCCCCAAAGATATTAAATTTACGGTCACATAACAAAACAGAGAAACCACAATGGTTTTAAAGTTGACGATTCAGATTTTTCATTTTGCCTCGTGAAGAAACAATTATCTGACTATAGAAGGTTTTTTAATAGGCCCTGATCCTGTGGGGGAAGACCTTACCACGCCAAGTTTCTACTAATCATTTAGTGTGTTCAAGGTGTGTGTGTGTGTGTGTCAGACACCCTCGCCACCCTGGGTCACCCGACACACACTCACCGGTAACTCTTTTGTTCAACACAAAGCGGCTCATGTGTTTCATCGGCAGCCATGATGAGAGCCGTTCGGATCCTCGGAGCGCCTCGGAGACGTGCGCCAATGCTTCCTTCCCTATCTCCTTTAGCACAGGGTGCACCGGAGCTTCCTATACCAGAGGTACGGAGATGGAGACGCCCCACAATTCACTGCGGCAGCGACATTGTACTTGACGCGCCACGCACGGACGTAAACGGTTCAATCCGAAATAGGAGAAGAAGTAGAAGAGTATGAAAGTGACCCAGAAGTGGACGTTACTGTCACGCGTGAAGCATTTACATCTGATGCCACATGGTGGTTGCTGAGGGTTTTTTTTTTTTTGTATTACACCTTGTGAAATGTGTAGTTTCACCACGGCAGAACACCCTTCGTCTACTATTCCTTGACCTCAGTGGAAAACGTCACGAGGTCAAGGACAGGTGTAAAGGAGGAGTCATAGGACTTAGGAAAAGTCGACAGGGCTGCTCAGAGAATCCGACTGGACTTTCGCTAAACTGCGTCGTCACGCGTCGGCTCCATCAGCATGTTTCAGTGTGTTTGTTTTACCGCCGTGTGGCATCAGATGTTATGATCCATATGTAACTGTAACTTACATGATGACGTGCGTCTCTTCTGGGTCAGATTCATACTCTTCTTCTTCTTCTTCTCCTTGATTGAGTCGTTTACGTCCGTGCGTGGCGCGTCAAGTTGAAGGTCGCCGCCGCAATGGATTGTGGGTCGTCTGTATCTCCTATTCTTTCGCATAGGAAGCTCCAGTGTACCCGACGCTGAAGGAGATAGGAAAGGAAGCACTGAAGCTCCTTTCATGTGCATTTCAGAGAATCCAAACAGCTCTCATCATGGTGCTGATCAAATACTTCAGGGTCACGTCAAGATTTAGGAAACTTCACCAAGACAATTCGACCTCACCCTCGGTCTCTCCTCCCCTCTGGAAGAGCGTGTGAACTTCTTCACACGCTCTCCAGCCTCACACTAAGAAAAAGGTGAACACTAATCTAAAGCAGAGGTCAGTTTGAGCTCGTTCAGGACTGGCGGATCCACAGTGACGCGAATGTGGAACTGTATCTGTGTGTGTGTGTGTGTGTGTGTGTGTGTGTGTTTTCTCTCAGCGTCAGCAGCCACAGTCACAAACAAGGTCACGAACTCAAGCGGACAGTTCAGGCCTCGCTAAGCAGTTTGGACCCTGCTCTCAAGAGCAGCGTGTGTGTGTGTGTGTGTGTGGGGGGGGGGGGGGGGGGGGCAGGTAAAGTTGTGCTGCTTTGCTGTCAGCATCTGTGAGTGTATTTGTCTCTCTCACACACACACACACACACACACACACACACACACACACACACACACACACACACACACACACACACACACACACACACACACACACACACACACACACACACACACACACACACACACACGGATGACAGTGTGACCCTCCATCCTCTCTCTCTCTCTCTCTCTCTCCCTCTCAGACCTTCACAGCTTGGTGCAACTCCCACTTGAGGAAGGCCGGCACACAGATCGAGAACATTGAAGAGGATTTCAGAAATGGCCTCAAACTCATGCTGCTGCTGGAGGTCATATCAGGTGGATCTCGTCAAAACACACACACACACACACACACACACACGGGGGATTCCTTATGCACGATATCCAATCTGATGCCCATCATCACTTCAGTCATTATTCTTTCTCGGTTATGAAAACGACCTCTCTCGCTATCATCATCATCATCATCATCATCATCATCATCATTCCAGAGGTGCAGAGAGACGGTGACACCGCTGACAAGTGATAACTTTTAATCAACTTATTGAGAAAAAAAAAAATGAAATGCTGCTTTCGGGAACCTTAGTTTCCTTTTTGGAGCCATAGATGGAAACACCAAGTCTTGAAACAATGACTGTTCCTTTTTTTCCTCCTCCTCATTTATTGATATTTCCATTCAAACAACTGATTCTTTTCACCGTTGTCCAAATTCTGCAGCTCACCTTCTCCGTCAATCACGTGGAAACCCGACTTCCCACCCGTGGCTCAATAAAGTCTTTGGGATTCCGATTGCGTTTGTGTCTTCGGGATAATCGGCCCGTCGTCAGATTTGAGTTGTCACATGTTTGACGCGTGGTGTTCTCTTTGTCGTTCAGGCGAGAGGCTGCCCAAACCCGACAAAGGCAAGATGCGTTTCCACAAGATCGCCAACGTGAACAAAGCCCTGGACTACATCTGCAGCAAGGGCGTCAAGCTGGTGTCCATCGGTGCCGAGGGTGAGCGTCTGCTTCCGACTTTCTACTTCCTCCCCCCTCGTATTTAACAACGTCACGCAGTGTTGTCGTTGTTCTTTTTTTATCTCCTTATGAGGAACTGCGGCGATTCAAAATAACAGTTAAATGTTCCGAGCTGTTGCGTCCATCATGTGTTTGACTCTCGAGGTCGCGGGCGAAAGGCTTCGATTTAGGCCTTCAAATATATTTGTGATCACTAATACGCGTGTGTTTCTTGTTGCAGAGATCGTGGACGGTAATGTGAAGATGACCCTCGGTATGATCTGGACCATCATCCTGCGCTTCGCCATCCAGGACATCTCCGTGGAGGGTGTGTGTTCGCAAAAAAAATGTCTATTAATGCGACATTATGAACAACTCAAACGTGCAACGGTGTTGTTGGTTTTTTTTTGGGGGGGGGGGGGGGATCAAAGGTTTTAAATGGGGTAAAAGAATAGTTAAACTGTAACTTATGGGCGGGGCTCTGCGTGAGACAAGTCATCATCTTCCTCCACGCTCTCTTTATCGCCCCCCCCCCCCCCCCATGTCTCCTGCTTGACCTTTCATAACGCATCAATCGTCTGCCAGAGCAGAGACGAATCTTTAAACTCTAAAAATAAGAGTTTACTTATTGTGAGCGGGAAAATATGACCTCCATAAACCATTCAACTCAACTTTTTTTTGTTGATTTCTCTATGTGATGTATTCCCTTTTCAACATTTAACTCGGCTCCCTTTGTCCTCGTGCCACAATCCCTCCGACGCCACTTCCTTCTCCTTGGCATATTTCTAAAAGGCCACTCCCCTTCCTCATTCAAAGAATAACGTTTGAAGAAAATGTCGGTCCCTAAAATATATATATAAATATATATCATTTTTTTCTGGCAGAGACCTCTGCCAAGGAGGGTCTGCTGCTGTGGTGCCAGAGGAAGACTGCCCCCTACAGGAACGTCAACGTGCAGAACTTCCACATCAGGTGGGCGTTCCGCACAGAACTGCAGCCGTTCACCTTTTCGGTTTTCACAATTTTGTGATTTTGTTTTTCCCCCCCTCTGCAATATTCCTCTGTTCTTCTTTTGCCCTCCTCCCACTTTGATTCCCATCTGCTCCTCTTCCCCGTGGCTCAGTTGGAAGGACGGCCTGGCTCTGTGCGCCCTCATCCACAGACACAGGCCCGACCTCATCGACTACTCCAAGCTGAGAAAGGTGCGCCCCGTCCTCCCTTCTTCTGTTACTTCCCCGCGCTTGTACGGCACTCCGTCGCGATTAGTGATCTTTCTGCATCTGCTCGATGCTCGTCTGTCTTTAATTTCAGTTTATGTGTTTCAACGGCATTTCGACAAAACACGCAGTATGGCATTTTGCAGGTTCAAATATCGAACCTGCAAAATACCTGATTCCCACGTGGTTTATATCAGAAGGTCAATGTGCGTTGTCATGACTGTACTTGCTTGCGTGTCCGTAGGACGACCCCATCGGCAACCTGAACACTGCCTTCGAGGTGGCCGAGAAGTTCCTGGACATCCCCAAGATGCTCGACGCTGAAGGCGAGAGATTCTTTACACTTGAATATCATAAAAACAAAAAGAAAAAGGCATTTTAAATCTGGAATCATCTGTTGAAGCGCTGATGTGTCTGACCTCAGGAGTACGACGACTTTGAGGCAAACTCTCCTAAGACGCCTCATGAAACAACAGTAACTCATCATGTCAGCGATAAATGCCCGTCATGCTCTTCTTCAATTCAAAGAAACATATAGACAGAGTTTCAAATCATTTTTGTTTCATACTAATAGTTTTCTAAAAGCCAAACTAACAAAGTCACCTTCCCCCACTGGGGATGACTCCTCGAAAGCTGTTTCTAATATTTTCATATTTCCCCCCCCCATCAGATATTGTGAACACACCCAAACCCGACGAGAAGGCCATCATGACCTATGTGTCCTGCTTCTACCACGCCTTCGCCGGTGCTGAGCAGGTCAGATTGTACTTGATTTGTATTGATTTATAGTATTTTCTCCTTGTTTCTCTGGTTCCAGCGAGTTCATGTCCAGACGTTGTCGCCTCCTGATTGACGCGACCTTAGTCCCGACGAATTCATTGTGAGAAAAAAACGTTTTGTCTTAAACGCCGTCGCTCTGTCGCCCCCCTCAGGCCGAGACCGCCGCCAACCGCATCTGCAAGGTGCTGGCCGTCAACCAGGAGAACGAGAAGCTGATGGAGGAGTACGAGAAGCTGGCCAGCGAGGTGAGAGAGGATCCTCAGAAACGTTGAAAATAAAGAGCGGTAGAATTCAGTCAGGACGGCAGAGACACTACAAACTTTTATTATAATAATATTAATAGTCTAAAATTAGCACTTGAAGCCATTTTTTCCTATTTGATACTTGCACTTTTTGGGGTCATATCTTTATGGATGAATTAACTTATTGTACGTCTCTTTGGATAAAAGCGTCCGCTAAATTAATTTTTTAACATTTTGGATCTACAAATAACGAAACATTTCAATGACCAATCCTCAAAAATCGGTTATTTTTCTCGTCCTTGAAAAGGGAAGAGAGGGTCAACGGCCAAGTGGAATAGAAACTATGGTGATCCGTGTGTCATTCAGAAAAATACCCTTTTTTTGGTGAGAACCGAGAATCCAAAGCTAGTCAACTTCATTGAGGCCATTCGACGCGAATCAATCCGGACGACAGGCGCACACGTGACCCAGCTCTGAAACACGCTCCAGGCCGAAAGGAGAACGTTGCAGGACGAGTTGCAGACGCGCCGTGTCATAACCTCCCCGTCTCTGCCCCCGGCAGCTGCTGGAGTGGATCCGCCGCACCACCCCGTGGCTGGAGAACCGCGCGGCCGAGCAGACCATGCGCGCCATGCAGCAGAAGCTGGAGGACTTCCGCGACTACCGCCGCATCCACAAGCCGCCGCGCGTGCAGGAGAAGTGCCAGCTGGAGATCAACTTCAACACCCTGCAGACCAAGCTGCGGCTCAGCAACAGGCCCGCCTTCATGCCCTCCGAGGGCAAGATGGTGTCGGTGAGGCAGGAGGACAGATTGTTAGATCAGCGCCGCGTTATCTCGGCACTCTTTACTTGTTTTTCCATCCGTCTCCACCTGATATAGAAATAGAACATCATCTTCTTCTTCTTCTTCCTCCGCCAGGATATCGCCAACGCCTGGAAGGGTCTGGAGCAGGTGGAGAAGGGCTACGAGGAGTGGCTGCTGACGGAGATCCGCCGCCTGGAGAGACTCGACCACCTGGCGGAGAAGTTCAAGCAGAAGTGCTCGATGCACGAGTCCTGGACCGGAGGTAGAGGCGAACACGCAGGCGGCGGCGGCGGCGGTGGTGGTGGGGGGTTCGGGGGGGGGGAGTTGAGGAGAAGCCCAGAGATTGAAAGATTATTGTCAGTTACAATCTGACCTTTGACCTGTCGTGGCTTCTCACTCCGTCTTAGCTCCACGTTGTGAGCCTTAAAACCGTCGAATATCAATAAATAACAAAGAAAGATTGTATTGAGGTATATGTGGGTAATTAAATGCCCTTAATCTGGGCTCAGACTACAAGAATTTCGAAATCTGGTGCCGACTCTTGATCGGCACCGACGATCGCGCCCCAGATTATCTGGTAGCGTGAGGAGTTTACGGAGCCGTTCTTAAACCTCCCCTCTGGTCCGTTTGATATTTAGTCTTTAAACATCCGGATGATTACGAGACAGTGTTGCCAACCTTACACGTTGCTAGTGGCAACTGTACAGTATGGACCTTTTTTGAAATGGCGACGGGCGAAAATCGAGCGACCGTACGAGCAGCGCTGGACGGAGAGGAGGCTCGTGGCAAGAGCACGAGTTCCTGTCTCCCGAGACATTCCGCAACGATAAATCATAATCATGTCCCGTTGTGTGTGCCGTGCAATTATTTTCCAATCTTGAACGTTCGAGATTAACTTCTGCGACGATTCTCCCTCTAGTGCGACCAGATTTTCAAAACTCCCGTAGTCCGAGCGCAGCTTTAGCGAGTCCGCTGTCGTAGAGGGAAGACAAGAGATCGGACGTTGGACCAAGGAAAGTGAGAGGCGGTTGGAACTCAGGCGCTTTGTCGTCCCTGAGCGGGAGCAGTCGGGAATGAAACCCCTTCGCTGTGCGTTGCAGGCAAGGAGGAGCTGCTGTCGCAGAAGGACTACGAGTCGGCCTCTCTGATGGAGATCAGGGCCCTCATGAGGAAGCACGAGGCCTTCGAGAGCGACCTCGCCGCGCACCAGGACCGAGTGGAGCAGATCGCCGCCATCGCCCAGGAGCTGAAGTAGGAGGAGGGGGAGAGGGGGGCTCTTCTAACGTCAAGATCGCAGGGAGAAACAGGGGAGATTGAGGAATAAGAGAAATCGTCTTGTATTAAAGCGACGACTTGGAAGCTCGGAGACGTGTGTCAGTAGTCCTAATGGTTCGGGGGGAGACGAATACAGTGAAGAACAAAAGACGCAACAGAGGAGTGAAAAGCATATTTAACGAGACGGAGGAGGAGGAGGAGGAGAGGATGGTTCATGAAAGAGCAGAACAAACCTCTGATCTTAATATTTCCTCATTCCTCACCACTCCTCAGGGCCACAGAGAGTTTTTTTTTATTTAGAGACGATCTCTTTGATGCCACATACAGTAAATTATGAGCCGTTCCGCACCATAACGCTCAACATGTATACGCACGTCAGGCATAATTATATAATGAGCACCGCGTTCAAAAGCAGATGTTATGTCCTCAGAAGCAAAAACCCACGATGACATGAAATATTCTAATGTCGCACGGTTAGATAGATATTTGGGCAAAAGAAAAATGTGAGTAAAACCTCTGAATAGTTTTTTAGGAAGGTTAAATTACTGATTATTTATCACAATTATGAGGTAGCGGGCAACTATAACGGATTACATTTTAAAGTCACAACAACAGTCCTGTGTTCAGCTGAAACGAAGCGTACAGTTAAGACATATTTCGGACATTGACACAACTATTGCCATGTCTTTTTTCATCCATTTTTGTGGAGTATTGATCATTAATGCTGTGTCTTTTTGTCTCCGTCAGTGAGCTGGACTACCACGATGCCGCCACAGTCAACGCCCGCTGCCAGGGCATCTGTGACCAGTGGGACAACCTGGGCACCCTCACCCAGAAGAGGAGGGACGCTCTGGAGGTAAAAACTAACACGCCCCGCTCTGTCCAAGACATGCGCACATGAATCTTGTTCTGGTAAAATATCCACCAAGTGTGCGACCGAGCCCATGTGAGAAACATTCAGCATCACTGTGACCGGCAACGAAGACACTGCAGCCGAGTTATTGTCGTGTCCGCAAAAGTTCCCGACGACCTCCCGTTGCTCTCGTCACATGCGAAAGGCAAACTCCTCCAAACTGCCCGGACCCCCTGTCTTTTTTCCCCCCAGACATCTTCTGGAGGGAACAGTTTCCACTTTTAACGCTAATGTTGATTCATCTTTGTCTTTTGGTTTGTAAAAACTCCACTTAACGTCTCCAAATTGATCAACAACAGACCTGTGACATTTCTTTAGTTTATTTGACCAAAAACATCAGAGTTGCCTGGTGAACATTAACGCCGCAGTGTAAATGACACATGCCGAACGTCTGCAGCGCGTGGAGAAACTGTGGGAGACGATCGACCAGCTGTACCTGGAGTTCGCCAAGAGGGCGGCGCCCTTCAACAACTGGATGGACGGCGCCATGGAGGACCTGCAGGACATGTTCATCGTCCACAGCATCGAGGAGATCCAGGTACACACACACACACACACAAAGATTTGTGTTCTTTTTAAATCAGGACTGTGAGGTATTACTTTGTTTCCTATAAATTATGGTAGAAGATATAAATAACGGTGCCATAACCAAATTATTCTACAATCTCACTTTGTCGTCGCTGCATCACAAAAAGGAAAATTGAAAATAACTGACAATAACTGGAAAAGATTGAAGCCTGAATTACACCTTTCTCCCATTCGCACAGAAACAAATCTGAATAGAATTAAAGAAACTTTTTAAACATGAACGTGAATAGTAATAATAAGCGATATATCAGTGTTCTCCAAAAATGAATAACTCAGTGAGTCCGGCCCTCAACAGGTGGAGGTCAGAAAGGTCAGGCATTTGACATGTTTTCATTCTGCACAGTTGCACATAAAAGTTCTTTTCCAGTCCATGTGGAAGGAAGAAGTCATATAAAAATAAATGTTGCACGAGAGAAGGTCACGCGAATAAATCGTGAGCACGTGAAACACGGATAAAAGCAGATTGAGAGAATATTTTTTTACAGCTATAAATAACTGTACTACAAACGTCGTCCTCCACCGTCTGACCAATTTGTTTCCCGCCGCGCACACAGAGTCTGATCACCGCCCACGACCAGTTCAAGGCGACGCTGCCCGAGGCCGACAAGGAGCGCATGGCCACCATGGGCATCCACAACGAGATCCTGAAGATCGCCCAGACCTACGGCATCAAGCTGTCCGGCATCAACCCGTACACCAACCTCAGCCCCCAGGACATCAGCAACAAGTGGGACGCCGTGAGTCGAATCGAACGCACCCCGAGAGCCGCCGCCATTCGCCGACGTCAACTGTAGAGGATTAAATAATAATTAATTATTATTATTAATAATTAAATAAATAATCCAGTTTGACACATCAGATCATCTGTGCTGGAACAAATGAGCTGAAGCTGAATATATATTTATATGTGTGTATGTACACACACATACATGTTAGAGCCCGGCCGATATGTTTATGGATATGTTTAACGATATGAAATGAAATCTTTTATTGTACAGATTAGACAATGCCGAAAAAAAATTTGCATTTATCTCTATTATATTTATCTACAGTAGTATACATTTTGCGTAAAATAGATCACGTTTATTTTCACAATTCAAGTGCTTTATATCTGGTCGCGTAGTTGTGTTTTCTTTTTATCTATAGTTATTTATGATGAAGTTTATGGTTAAACTAAAATATCAAGTCCTCAATTACATTTCTCTGTCTTAAATGTTCGTTAACGACATCTTAGGAATCATTGACAGTTTATATATATATACACACACACGTAGATATTGGAAATCTTGTATTCCCAAAAATCCATATCGTTCCGGCTCTAATACACATATACAAATATTTTTGCAAACAACACTAAGTTTTCTTTAGGTTCCATCTCAACTGGGTTTCACTGAAAGAGAATATTTATCTCTTTTGGACGGTTCGAGGAGAATATTGATTATCAGTTGGTGAAATAACTAAAATGTGGCTACAACATCTTTGCAGCAGTGAATGGAGTTTTTAGACTCTGTGTCAGGAAAAAATCTCTTCTTTTTGTATCTAGTTCACACAGCGGTTCCGTGGTTTTATACCTGAAAGAGTATTCGTTCACATCTAAATATATAACACTCCGTACTGTCCTGCAGGTGAAGCACCTGGTGCCCCTCAGAGACCAAATGCTCCAGGAGGAGGTGGCCAGGCAGCAGGCCAACGAGAGACTGAGGCGCCAGTTCGCCGCGCAGGCCAACATCATCGGACCCTGGATTCAAACCAAGATGGAGGTACGGAGTTACGCTTACACCTCGTCAGATTGGACCTGGATTACGACGCTGCTGCTCATAACTGTAGATTTATAAACGGTGAAATAGGTCAAAGTAGGAATATTCTCATGGTGTTTCTCCTCCCGGCTCGGCTCGCCTCGCAGGAGATCAGCCACGTGTCGGTGGACATCGCCGGATCCCTGGAGGAACAGATGAACAGCCTGAAGCAGTACGAGCACAACATCATCAACTACAAATCCAACATCGACAAGCTGGAGGGCGACCACCAGCTCAGCCAGGAGTCCCTCATCTTCGACAACAAGCACACCAACTACACCATGGAGGTACGGCCGACGATACCGTCCTGTCCCTCCGCTTCCTTTCGGAGTTCGTTTTTTTTTTTGTGCGGGGGGGTGTTGATCTATGTTTCTTCCCGTCTCTCGGACCGCTGCAGCACATCCGCGTGGGCTGGGAGCAGCTGCTCACCACCATCGCCAGAACCATCAACGAGGTGGAGAACCAGATCCTGACCCGCGACGCCAAGGGCATCAGCCAGGAGCAGCTCAACGAGTTCAGGGCCTCCTTCAACCACTTCGACAGGGTGAGGCGTTCACTGGCTGGCAGGCACACACACAGGCGCACACACACACACACACACACACACACACACACTTCAATGTGGCCAAGATGTTGATATGGTCGATTGAAAGTTTTTAAGTAAAAAAACACAGGATAGAACTTAAACTTCTATAAGTTTCACGATAATCTGGATGATTTTTTTTTGACTTTTATCAAGATCCAGTCATTAATCCTCAGATGTATTTTTTCCTCCCTGCAGAAGAGAAACGGCATGATGGACCCAGACGACTTCCGCGCCTGCCTCATCTCCATGGGTTACGATCTGGTCAGTGCCAAGTCGGAATTCTTCAAACCGACTGATCAATTTGAACATGACTTGTGTAGAAAAGCTTTGTGTCACTTTTGCCTGAATTAAAATTGATCAAATTTGAAAAAAGGCCAAATGGGGGAAGTAACAATACATCCTCCTCCCCTCCGACAGGGTGAGGTGGAGTTTGCCCGCATCATGACCCTGGTGGACCCCAACAACACGGGCGTGGTGACCTTCCAGGCCTTCATCGACTTCATGACCCGCGAGACCGCCGAGACAGACACCGCGGAGCAGGTCATGGCCTCCTTCAAGATCCTGGCCTCAGACAAGGTGAGTCGCCGACGGACGGCAAGGAGCTCGTCGATCACGACGGCGCGCGGAGCGGAGTAGCGGTCGACTCCAATTGGACCTCGACTAATGGACCGCGAGGGAAAAGACGCGGTCACGACTCCGCTGCTCTCCGTCTGCCTCACGTGAACGAATTATAACATTAATAGCGTTTGCAGCATATTGCATCGCTTTACTCTGATTAGCCCAAAGTCAAGGAAATATGCCAAATATGACATATTATCTCCAGAGTAGCAGAGTCTGCTTATAACATGCAACTTTGGGCCAAGCAATAGGTTACACGAGAATAAAGTTGTGACCCCCCCTCCCATCTCTGAGATAGTGGATTAATCCAGGAAGGCTCATTGCTGAAGCCCTTTTTCTCCTTATGAATGTAACACAGGCGACTGTCCGATCGGTCGGACGGGAGATTACAGCAATACAATAATGGCATTTCTACAAACAAGATGAGCAAAAAAAAGAAAGGGTTTTAATCTCCCTCCTCCTTCCCCCCTCCAGAATTACATCACGGTGGACGAGCTGCGCAGGGAGCTGCCCCCCGAGCAGGCCGAGTACTGCATCAGCCGCATGACCAGGTACATCGGATCCGACGGCGCCACCGGCGCCCTGGACTACATCTCCTTCTCCAGCGCCCTCTACGGGGAGAGCGACTTATAAAAACACAGTGGCTTTTCTCTTCACCCCTCCTCTCGTCCCCCTCCCTCCCCCCCCCCCTTTAATTTTTTGTTTTCTCCTGTTCGGAGAGAGAGAGAGAGATTGTGAAAACCCTTCCACTGTCCTCCCACATGCTTTGTTCTTTTCCTCTTTTCAAATCTTAAAACCCTCACCCCCTTTTATTTCCTCCTCCTCTTCTAAACGCTGCCCAGAGAGGGTGAGAGTAGAAGACTCTGCTCAAATCTGGACTCTCCCTCTTTTTCGAGTATCTTTAAAAAAAAACACTCGCGTGCCGGGTATTGCACTGATCATATATATATATATATATATATATATATGACATACCTGCCTTTAGGAGACGTTAAAACAGAAGGTGGTGACGAGGGAGAACGAGAAAAAAATCTGTGTGTATTGAGCAAAGCCTCCTGCTCTCCGCCCTCTCGCTCAGGTGACCTTTTCTTTCTTTTCTTTTTTTTTTTTGTAGAAGGGTTATTAAAGAAGAAAACGTGATAAAGAAGCTGGTTGGTCAGTTGGCTCGGTTGGTTGCTTGTGTATTTGTGCAGATGCATGCTTATGTTGAAGTTTAGAAAAATGCCGTCTTTGTGAGACTGTTAACGTTTCAGTCGGAGGAGGAAAGAGAGAAAACATCAGTCCAGCACTGAAACATCTCTCTGAGAAAAAAAAAAAAAGAAAACCAGAAGACAACAGTGAAACCCGAATGTTTGCAAAGATCAAAATTGAACCCCCCCCGGAGATCTCAGGGAGCACAGGAGCAAAACAATGGATGAACGAAAGAATCCAAACTTTTGAAGCGCTGAGCAATAGAACAGGAAGTGACAGAGAGCAACTCGAAGCAAAGCACTGTGGGTAAATATAGACGAAGGAGAGAGAGAGAGAGTGGCGCGGCCGGGGTGGGGACTCGAGAAGGACGAGACAGAACGATCCCACACACCTCTCTCCTCTCTCTCCAAACTCCTCGGGTGCGTTTCAGCTGAATTAAAAGATGGACGCGTTCCCACGGAGGAGGAGGAGGAGGAGGAGGAGGAGGGACGCGGAGCGAGAGAGGTGTCGAGCAGCGAGAGACGACAGGGCGTCAGGAAGGGAAGTTGTGGTCTAAATAAAAGAACTAAAAACCCAGAGGAACCGATACTGTAACGTGGGACCACACGGTCCCATTTCTTTAATTTTCATTCAAGACGGGTCAGCCCATGAGAACCAGTGCGAGTTGACTCATAATTCATTGATTTTCATCCGTGCTCCTTTCTCCTCCTCAACTCATTGTGTCCGTCACGAAAAAAAACAACTCACTTTCACACAGTTTTAAAACTTTACACACTACAACTTGGAATAAAAAAGGACAATTATATTACTAAACAGCCGTTGTTTGTGTTGTTTTTTTAAAGATTATCTTTAATGCTAGACGAGGACTGATATACGTTAATGGTGTCCACTGCAGATTCTTTGATTTTTCCTTCTCGTCTACAAACTTTGAATTCTCCCGTGCAAACACACATTGGTTTCCTGATCAGGATTTGGTGCACGAAACGAGTCACATTTCCGACCTTTAACCCCACCGGGCGCCGTGGTCACGCGTCGGCTTCGTTGTCGGGGTCCCAGCAGAGGTGGGCGGGGAAGTCCAGGCCCCTCTCCCGGGCGAGGCGCGTCCAGCGCTCCTCGTCCGCCCGGTGCGTCAGGTACCGGCAGCCCATCCTCTGCTCGAACCCCCGTAGGTCGCACCACAGCTGGAAGTCCTGCAGGGGGAGACAGAGGACATTTCATTTAAAGCCCCCTCATTAAAATATTCATGAAAAGGTTGGTAAATACTGAAATTGATCCAATCTTAACATAAAAGGAAAATTGAATGTCGTCAACCAGCATCTCATTAAAATAAACATTTTGAACATAAAAAACATGTAATGGTTTAATAAAAACTACATAATCCTCAGGAGGATTAGAAATATATCTTCAGTGTGTTTGTCATAATCAGTTGTACAGTAGGTGGATTAAATTAATATTCCAGTTGATATAACTGTCATGTGTCCGACCTGCAGCCAGGGGTGTCCCAGAGCTTTGCCCACGCTGAACCGCCGCCTCAGCGACACCTGCAGCAGGTTATTGATCAGACTCACAGCTGGAAAAAAAAGGAAAAGGAAAGAGACAAATATTTTCAAAAAAAACATAACTGGTTTCAATGACTGAGCCATTAAAAACATGGAAGCTATGGTTCTTAAAATTCTACTCACAAAATATTAAACATCTTAATTGTACAATAAAAAGCCGGAACGAGCTGTTGACATATACATAAAATAATTTTGCATCAAAGTGGAATAATAACATGTTTGTTTTTGTTTTTTTTAAAAAGGTACTAAAGTGAAAAATGTTATCAAAAATAATGTTAAAGAGTTCAAAAATATGAACATGAAAAGCAGTTGGGGAAAAAAAAATCCCGGCGCTCTCGTGTTTTACTGAATATAACATCTTGAAGACGCTTCAGAGATTTTTTTACAGAGATCATATTCATGAGCTGTTCTTCTTCTATTGGAGAAGAATAGACATCCAACATCTTTTTTTTTTGTCTATGTGATTTCAAAGTTGCGAGTTTATTAAATGTTAACACAACAGCAGATAATGCATTCAAGCATTAATGAGCTATGTCATCAAACATGAACCATGTGGAAAGGATCATGTATAAAAACCCGTCATTTCTTGCACTGCATACATTAAAATCCCATATATCGGAGTGTGCTCAAATGCACCAGTGGGAGAACGCTGCCGGACAAGTGTGTTACCCTCCAGCGAGACGGAGGCCCACGGTTGCCGCGGGTACATGAAGGAGGCGTTGGTGATCTGCTGCCGGACGTCCTCGTCCTCGTTGAAGGGGAACGTGCCGCTCAGGCTCACGTACATGATGACGCCCGCCGACCACATGTCCAGCGAGCGGTTGTAGCCGCTGCTGCTGATGACCTCGGGCGCCAGGTAGGCGGGCGTGCCCACCACCGAGCGCCGGAAGGACTTCTCGCCGATGATGCGGGCGAAGCCGAAGTCGCACAGCTTCACCTGCGGCACAGAAGTCGACTTCGACATTTAATGAGACGGCGCGATAAAAAAGAACAATCTTTCTTCGTGTAACCGCCGTTGTGAAATCCCACCAGGGGGAAGGGGTCCGCGGAGGCCAGCAGCACGTTCTCAGGTTTCAGGTCGCAGTGGGCGATGTGCTTCAAGTGCAGATAGCGCAGGGCCTCGAGGATCTGCAAATAGATATTTGGAAATTATTGTTAATAAATCTTCCCTCAGCTTTTGAAGGCGAATTGAAAAACATAAAAACAAGAATATTAATCTCAAAGGTTGGGATCGGCAGGAACATGCAAAACTATTTTCTTTGCCTCCTGTTCGTTAAAAGGAATCGTCAGAAAGATCTCTCCACACCTGCGTGACCAGGAAGCGGGTGTTGCGTTCGGGGAGTCGTCCCTTCTCACTGGACAGGATCATCTCCAGCATGTCTCCGTGGAGCTTCTCCATGACGACGAAGACGTGCTGCACGCTCTCGAACATCCCCTCCACCAGGACCACGCCGAGGTGCGACAGATTCTGGACGACACACACGCACATGAACACACATCTTCTAGAAAATGGTAAAGGATTAAATATATATATATATGTGTGTGTGATGAAGATGCGTCCGCACCTGCAGGATGGACACTTCGTTCCTCAGCTGCGTCTCCTGTCTAGCGGGGAAACGCGTCTTGTCGATGACCTTGATGGCGACGGGTCGACCCGACTTCCTGTGAGTGCCTGGAGAGAGAGAGAGAGACGAGACTCGATTGATAAAACTTTATTTAAACCATGAGAGGCCTCTCACTGAGGTGAGGAGACACGTTGACACTTGGCACAGGTACAGTTTTACTAAGAACAGACGCTTGGGTTTCAATATTGACATCTTGTTTTTCTGTATTAATACAGTTTATAGTAGGAAATATCAAGTTTACTGATGTTTTGGTGACACGGGGAATTAAAAAAATTTTAATCTTACATTTCAAATAATAAACTGCTGCCTGTCTTTTGGTCAGTGTACATGAGGATATCTGAACATCTGAAACTGGTCTAGAAGGAAATATACAACTCAACATACATAAACAACGACATTGTAATAAGTTCATATGGGTTTAAAAGTTAAAAGGGGAAGAAAAACCTCGAGGACACGCAGAGGGACCGGGACGCTTCCCCCTCGGCACGTAAACATTGTGTGACGTCGGACAAAAGTGCTTTTATTTTTAGGGGAACCTCGACTAATTTCTCTCTCTCTCTCTCTGAGGAGTGCTTCCTCTTGCCGGTGCCGTCAACTCTCATCCCGTTCGTAAGGGTTCGTGACGAAGCTCGAGCTCACCTCGGTACACGACTCCAAACTGTCCCGAACCCAGAACCTCGTCGGTGAAGATCTGATACATCGAGCTGACGTCCTGCAACACAAATGAACACACAGTAAATAGATATGTCTTCAGGAGCGTCTTATTATCTATGGATCATCAGTTTTTTTCAACAATCATCACTGTTAAATCAAATAAAATGTGAAGAAATCTAAAAGGACATCCTTAAATAACTCGTTTTATTTGACTAACCCTGAAATTATTCATTTTAAAGTGATATAACACCTAGAAAAAGTGTAAAAACATCACTTTTCAGAAACAGAAATGAAAACATGATCTGCATTTTTGCTTCATTTGAAAATAGTACGCTCATAGTCGAAATTGCCTTAAAATGTTAAATAAAAGTTGTTCTCTTACCGTGCTGTCTCTGTGTGGATGTTGAGCTGGAAGCAGAAGAAGACAGATACAGAGAAAGATGATGATGATGATTTTGTAGAAGCAGATAAGAGTTTAAGTTTCGTACTTGTTATCTATTAGTCTTATTTTGAGTAAATGTTCCATTGTCTTTATTAAATTTTGTATAACAAGTGATATATAGCTGATTACATGAATACAAACTCGAAAAAAAAATACACATTTCTTTTTTATTATCATCTGCTCTTCGTCTCACCGTGTTTCTCCTCGCCGCGTCCCCCGCCGCTCTCCACGGGCATCAGGCCCTGGCGGATGGCGCTCTCCCACAGCGGCCCGTCCGCCCCGGCCAACACGCAGTACACCAGCGACGCCGTCACCACCTCGAAGGAGGGGCCAGCGTCGCCGGGCAACGGCGGCGAGGCGAGCTGGCCGGGGCCTCGGACCTGCAGCACCTCGGACAGGGGGATCTCCTGCAGGAGAGGATACGAGGAGACGTGATGGAAAATGTACAGTTGAATAATAAATTTATGTCAAATATCTTTATTCAGAGACAGAAACATCTGTGTGTGTGTGTTTGCTGGTAATGAAGAGCGGTTTACTTTGTAGTACTTGATGCTGCTCTCGTCCTGGTACAGAGTGATGCTCTTCCAGTCCACGATCCAGTAATGACGTTTCCTCTGGGAAATAGACGGAAATAATAATTCTTAATTCATTGTGTGTGTGTGTGTGTGTGTGTGGGGAGAGTTAATGACGTCCAACAGACGCATCAGAACAGACTGTCGGCTCTTTGATGTCCTCATACTCCATTCACGACACATCTGCGGCGTGTTATGTTTGACCAGGCGAGCACTAAGCTAACAGTGTGTGTGTGTGTGTGTGTGTGTGTGTGTGTGTGTGTGTGTATAATCTTCAAAGACAAATGCTGAGTGAGACGTCTCCTCCGAAAAAGGAAAACTTGAAACAGCAGTGGGGAAAAAATGTTTTTATGATTGAATTAAACTTTCGGTGTGACGTCACTTGTAACCACACACAAACGAGAGTCATGAGGAGGTGACTCATGCTTCCTGGGACCCTCTTGACATGTTTATCAGAAATCAGAGGGAGGGGGGTTGTGTGTTCCTCACCAGCGAGTCAGTGTTGGTGCGATGCAGCAGCCATCCCTCCCTCAGGACGCCGCCGCCTCGCCTCTTGGTGTGATGCACCGACTGGACGAGTCTCATCAGAGGGATGTTGCTGCTGAAGCAGGGACTGGCGGGGGGAAAAAACGAAACAGGAAGTGAATAAAAGTGGCTCGTTTTGAGGTTTACTTCTTCACTGGCAAGAGCACTAGAGTCGTTCCCCCTGAATGAGTGATGAATGAGTGATGAACCAGCGTGTGAGTGTGTGTGTGTAGGTGGCACACAGCAGCAGCAGCAGCCACCTCATGACATCATCAGCCAGATGGGATGACATCATGGCGATTAATCGACAGCCCCCCCTCCCTGACCTCATCGACTCTCGCAGCGCTTGCTCCACTTCCTGGATCTCGGCCGGCGGGTCCGGGCCTTCGGCGGTCGCGTCGTCATCGTCGGAGATCACGCCGTCCCCTGGGTGTGCCGGGCCGCCGTGACCGGCCGCCATGGAATCTGGGAAAACAGTATGACATCATTGGCAAATACACGAGGCCTCTATCTGATCATGAGCGGTGCGAATTGTTACACATTCATAAGATTTGGAAAAAATATGAATCAACATCCTGAAGTTATTAGACCCTGAAAATATTCACTTTAAATTGATATTACAAAAAGAAAAGTGGCTAAATGTCACTTTTCGGAAACAGGAATGAAAATGTGATTTGCGTTTTTGTTGCATTCAATAACCCAAATAACCTAGGTTGCTTGAAATTGCTTTGAAATGTAAAATAAAGGTTGTTTTAATTCAGTGAGAGGCACACACATAAAACAAGAAGAACACAGTAATGTCTCATCTCTTAGCAGACACAACCTGTTTTTTCCTGAGATTGTTGTTATTATTATTATTATATAATGTTATCTGGTAAAATCTGATCTCATCAGGCTTTGATCACATTTTTTATGTTTCTGGGAATGAACGAAAAAAATCTGACCCGAGCTCTGAACCAGTCAGATCTTCTTAAAGGAGGGTGAATCAGCGGTGACTCATCGTACGAGAACATCAGAGCGTGGGGAACTGTTTTCAAAGGACCGTGATCGAACAGAAGCGTCCGGGGTCCAGATCTAGATGACAAAAAGGGTTTGATCACCTTCCCCGTTGGTGTCTCCTCTCCTCTCGCCGGGACAGTCTCTGGGCACCAGAGGCTCACAGCGGCGGTGGCAGTTGAACCTGCAGTCTGAGGGGAAGAGGAGCAGAGGACGAGGAACAATGTCAAAATGTGTAAATTCGAAGTTCACTTTCCTCAGTTAAAATTGAAACATATCATTAAATTTTGAGACACATCCAGGCATTAAAGAAAGAATATATAGAATCTGAGATTCAGTTCATTCTGCTTCAGCAACACAAGCCCCATCCTCTGTACAAGTTTCGTTCAAACAGATGATATAAAAATGTCTTCAGTCGACGAATATGATGTAATATATAATAATATATAACCAGGGAACCACTTCTTCATTGGTTGTTAACAACTAAGCCTTTTTTGGTTTTTACCAAAACCAGATAATGCTTCAAACGTTAAATCAACACAGTAATTGATTTCCATCTATACTACTAACTTCGTCCAGGTAGAACCATGGACTGTATATATACTTTTGGATATTGTCGTACTGTAGTCACCAGGTCCAGGAAGTGAAGCCAATGAGGAAGTGTGTGAAGCCCGATACAGCAAGATGTTCACCTAGTAAATCATGGACCATTTAGAGTCTAATATGTATTGGGGCGTGGATACAGCACGATTGACAGCTTGTATCGTACAATGGGTGGACGAGCTCCCCACCCCACCCCGCCTCCAAATATGGTTACTTCTGGTAGTTGACCTGAAAGGCCAAACTCAAGGCTTCAAAATGGCAGCTCACAAACAGATGGGTGACATCATGGTGGGCTGCCACTTGGGTAGAACAATTCACAGTCCACAGGTTCTAAACTGAATCGTCCGTAATAATCCGGTGGACATAAAATTCTTTTCCGCCATTTTCTCTCTAAACCGATCAGGAGGGAGTTCCTCCGCCTCCCGCTGCGGCGTCACCTGAGCACTGCAGGCCCTGTCGGAAGAGGCCTCGGAGCAGCCGGTGGCAGTGCTGGCACACGGTGGGCTTGGTGTAGCTGTGGATGTGGAAGGTGTGAGGGACCTGGGCGCCGCTCAGGTCGCCGCACCCGACCCCCAGCCAGACCGGAGGCTCCGCCCAGGACGGAGGCCTGGACGAGGTCTTGGACATGCTGATCTGGTGGAGGGAAACATGGCGGAAGTCATCAGATAAAATTACCGTGAATATTAAGAAAGAAGATGTCCACGTCTTGTGCCATGATGCCGTTCTTACCTCCTCCAGACTGCCCCCCGCCTGATTGGAGAGGGAGTGCGTCCGCGGGCGTCGGGGCGGAAACAGAGAGAGGCTGGTGCTCACCTGGCGCCGCGCTCGGCTGCAGTCGTTGGGCAGCAGGAAGGCGCAACGTTTGTGGAAGTCTAGTCCACAACCTGAAGGAGAGGCAGAGGGGAAGGAGAAGATGCTTTTATGTTTGTTTGTTTTTTCGTGCAAACATTTGATGGCGCGCGAGCAACGCGACCAACCACCGGGGAGCTTTTACCGTCGCATTTCAACCCCTGTCGCACGAGGCCCCACAGCATCTCCCCACAGTGGTGACAGAAGGTGGGGGTCCGGTACGACTGCACCACCAGGGAGTGTGGACGCATCCTCATCTGAGTCACCGAGGCCGAACCTGAGTCACATCACAGGCAGAAAACACAATCGAGTCAATGTAGTGTGGAAAGAACGCAGTATTAATACAAAGCCCACAACTTGAAAACATAACATTTTCCCATCGTTGTGCTGCGTCTTGAAATGAAATCTTTCACCTTTTAAATCAACTGAAACAGCCAACAAATCAAAAAACATGACAACGGGGATAAAGAGCCATAATATTACTGATAGTAAATCCTCAGCCCGATAACTTTATAATCTTCCTCCACAAAGCTCAAGTCCGTTGACCTCTGACCTGCGACCACGACCTCGATGAGGTCGCCGTCCTGCAGCTCGTCGATGTCCGTCAGGCGCTGCAGCTGCAGCTGCTCCGACACGGGCTGATGTCTGAACAGCAGAATCTTCTCGCCGACGCCTACCACACTGCAGTCTGGAGCCTGAACGCACACACACACACGCACACACGCACGCACACGCACGCACGCACACGCACGCACGCACGCACACACACAGGGGTTGACAAGCAAAGTTCACAAAAAGGGTTATGAAAAGTTATGAGGTTGTTGGTTTGTATCCTGTCTGGGGGAAACAAAAGGAAAACATTCTGGAGGGAAAACAAAAATCATCTTGGGGGTTATGAAACCGAAACAGATTACTCGATAACAAACGTATATGACCTATCTCTGATTTGAACAAAGACAGACAACATTCAGAAACGTTATATTCTCTACATCCATAAAAGTATGACAGTCATCCGAAGTGTTAATCTTCTACTTTAATAACTTTCCGTGTTACATTTCCTTCCGTCTGGACAAAAAGAGGATTATAGTCTCCTCATCATTGTATGATGTTCTTGTTGTAAGAACTATATCATAACTACTACATATGAGAATGATGTGAAAGGATTATCAGGTTCCTCAGTGGATAGAAGTTTTACACAAATGTGTTTTAAAAGGATATAAAAACCCATCAATAATCCGTCCAAACTTGATTTGTTGAAGCACCTTTCATACAGGTCAGTGCACGAAGAGTGCTTCACAAATTTAAAAAAACTGATGATGAAAAAACGTGAAATAGATTTTGAAGGAAAATAAATTTAAAAAAACAATATTAAAAAAATAAAGAATGAATGCAAATGAAATACTGTAAATTGATTTTTAAGATGATAAAAAAACAATAAGATTAAATATAAAACTAAAAAGAAAATATATATAAATGATTTGAACTTAAATAAATGTAAACGTTATAGTCTTAAAGTGTAATGTGTAATTCACTAACCCTAAATGTAAAAAAAAAAAAAAGGCATCAGTACGATAGATAGAGCAGCAACACAGACTGTACAGAGCTGCAGTAGTTAACTGACACACACACACACACACACACACACACACACACACACACACACACACACACACACACACACACACACACACACACACACACACACACACACACACACACACACACACACACACACACACACACACACACACACACACACAAAAGTCTTTACAGGGTCCACCTGCTGCCTGGAAACTCAACAGAAGTTGAAAGCTGAACGGAGAGCGTGTGAGCGTGTGAGCGTGTGTGTGTGTGTGAGAGAGAGAGACGCAGGGGGGAGCGGCTGTGGTCGGAAAGTTTTCTGTGCTCTTTGTCGACCACAGTCCCAGTAACGGAGGCGGCGCGCAGACCAGACCAGAGACTCTCCGGCACCTGCAAAAACTCACGCCTCGTCTTCATTTCACCACAACTATGGTTTTCAACTAACAGGTTGTGAACTTAAAACCTCATCATCAACCCTCTTTTTTACACCGTCAGTTCCCCTTCACCGAGTTGTAAATGTCGGCGAGAGAATGGGCGACCTGGTCGTGATGGCGTCACAGAAACACCCCCCCCCCCAAAAAAAGCATCCTTCAAACGTCATTGGTCGACAACAGAGAGACGCTCCGGGGCTTCTGAGGCCGCACTTTGCACACTAACCCACTCAATTTGAAATCCACTTCCTGGAGGCACTTCGCACAACTTTCCAAGTGGGACCGTGTTAAAGGTTTTCTTTTGTTTTGTTTTTTAGCCCTGAAGCAACCGTGAGCGTCGTGCAGGAGAACGTCATATTCATCGACTGGTCACCACATTTTTTTCATTTACCCAGAGTGCACCTGCAGCCGTGGTGGGATTTTAAAACCGGACACATTCTGGTGGTCACGGGTAAATCACACATTTTTTCAGTCCCACCTGACCTGAGTGTGACTTTTAATAAACTGGGTCCGACATGTTTTGACCCACCGACCTGCCACATGAACAAGGGTTTCACGTCACGGAGAAGGTCAACACCAAACATCTCCTGTCGCGGATTAATTATCTCCGACAAGGAGATTAGGTTTTCACCCGTGTCCGTTTGTGGAATTACTCCAAGACAAATAAATAAATAAATAAAAGAACTCATCTTCAACAAACATGGTGGAGGGATGGGGCCTGGGATTAAGGCGGATTAAGGGCCGGATTCAGAAAATGTTTTATTTGCTAACATAAGAACAAGACAAATCATGTGTAGGATTGTTCGGCCTTGGCGGAGAGCATATACCTCCGATAAGATAAATCTGTTTGTTTGTTATAAAGGGTTACTACATTACATTTAGTGTTGATCGTCCACAAAGATTTGAGTCCTGCAGGAGACGAGATTCAAATCGATGCAACAGATGTAAAAATATTGAGACTTTTTTATCTCTATTATGGATGAGCATTTTGAAAAAGTCTGGATCCTCCAATTCCCACAATGCACCTCCAGTTTGCAACCAAGATTTCTTTGAACTTTTTATTCTAACAGACATTACGCAACCGTTTCAAAGTTTGAATACAGCAAAATGATCTAAACGTTGTGTGTTAAACCAGTGGAACGGCCCTTTGTGGATTCCACCCTTTACCTTGCGCTCTATGACCTCGGCGGCGAGCCTCCTGGCATGGCGGTAGCTGAGGTTCCCGGCGGGGACTCGAACCACCTCCCTGAACAGGCCGAGCTGGAACTGGACCAGCGCCGGCGCCGCCACGCCGGCCGGACAGGAGGGGGTCACCGCCGACATGGATGGAGAGTCAGCCTGCGGGGGTGGACGGGTTCAACACAGGAAGGAAGCGGGATCAGAGGGAATATTTAATCTGAGTTTCATTAAAAGAATAGACAAAATGCTGCCGAGGTTCAACGTGACGCTTGTGTCCCCCACATCAAAGCACATTACACTTTTCAAAAAAGTTCACTTCCATCTTCAGGTGAGGATGTTAACATGTACACGTTCAGCGGCAGATGAAGATGAACCTGTCAAGATGAACATTCCATTTCTGTAACAATTGACGACTGGCAGATCGTCGACCAAATACATGCAATGCAATCAAGAGCTTGATTTAGCAAATTACACACTCCAAGTATGCAACAACCTTTTGTCTCTTAATAAAAACAAAACATGAACATACAGTATTAGATTGAGGCTATTAGAAAGGTCTTGACGAGAGCAATCTTACTTTTTTAACCCCGGCTCATTGGAGCTCCGACCCTTTTGTCGCAGCAGGTCGAGTCGCCAGAGTTCCTCCGCGGCAGCGCTGGCGAGTCTAGGCTTCCTTTGTGTGAGACAGGAAGTTAAAAAGACGCTGGCGTCTGCGAGAGGGCTTGTGGCGAGTGCAGCGTACGGTACACACCCCTCACACTGTCCCACACACACACACACGCGTAAAAAGACAATTTTGATAATTGGGGGGGGGGGGAGGAGTTTGGGAATGAAAATGTTAGAGACAGAATCGTTTTGAAAAGTGGAATTTTGTATTTATTTATTGAACTTTTGATAAAACACATCAGATTGGCCCCTTCACATCATCGTCATCGATATAGGAGCAGACATTAGGCACACCCTCCCCCCAAACATAAAACCACATACATGAGCCTCATACTCGACATCTCTGAGCAGATGCATCGGTCGCCATAAATATTTGGACACGAGCGAAACCAAGATATGATTTTTTTTTTTTTTTTAAATCTTTGAAGCTTTGGATCAAAATCCTCCTGCGACAAGAGATTCAAGAGAAGATATATATACAACTGCGGTAGATTGACTTATATTTTCCCCATCTCATCTACTGCACTGAGCTAAATATTAATGTTCATAACATCTCCCCAGAGGGAAAACTAACCCTGCGACAAACCGAGGTGAATAAATGAGCGATTAATACCACGAAAGGGTTTATTGATATTACAGTGCGTGTGTTATATTGTTCCTAGAGATCTTTAACTAACAAAGAATTGTTCCACCAACTCTTCTTTATTTTTTACACATTACATGGTGAGATTGTGTCTGCGTGGGATTAAAAGGAAATGTTCCACGACTCTAACGCGCGTTTGAACGTGACATACAGTAAAACATACATATAAAAAGATCACACACGGAGAACTCTGTACATTATTTGCTGCCGACGACACTCGAAGCACTTCTTCCTCCCTCGATTTCTTTCCGGTGCACTTTTCATTCCTTTTCTTTTCTTTCAACGCCGACTCCTCCTTCCCGCTTAAAAACCCACTTCCTTCAGTCCTTCATGACAATCCGCTAACCTGCGTCCCAACCCCTGCACGTTCAGCACAATCGGAGGCTGATGAGATTCAACTAGCAAAAAATATAATAAAAAGAGCGATGAGTGTGAAGAGGTTTATTTAGGCTCGTGACGAAGGTGCGAACGCAACAACGTCGACGCTTTTTTTCTCGAGAAATCACATTCGGGTCGTCTTGGGTCTGACCTCTCGACGACCCCCGACATTCTGTGGACAGGTTTCTTTTTGGTGGAGTTTGATCTCAAAAGAGACGACACACAGAAAGGTCCAGTGCTAAACGCAGCGGTTGGACATAAGACTCAACATTCAAATGATCCGTTTTCAGCACAAACAGAACAACAAAAGGCTCCGGCGCGAGAAAAAAACTCGCAGAGGGTGTTTGGTCACCGGGCAGATTTGGTTTGCGACCAATGAAACCGGTCGCAGTCGGCATCGACGACGAAACACTGAGGATTGTTGTTTGTTTTTTTTACATAATGATAATTATCCAGCAACAGTAAACAAAGGGAAGAAAAAAACAACACAAAAGTCATGAATGACAGTAAACATGTTGCAGCTGAATATCGGTACCCATAAATATATTTGAATGAGGGTCGATTACGCCTTAAATGTCCTGCCGTCATGATTGTAAACAAAATATTTTCGAATCGCTCCTCCACAACATTTTTCCTTCATTATCATTCAGACTTAATTAAAAATGAATCAATAGCGGGAGGAGAAAGTATTGATTAGGTTTGATTAATCCTTCTCGTACCAAATATAGGTCGTATCTAGAGGAGCGTGAGAAAAGTGATTGTGTCCATTGGTGAGTTTACTTTCAAATGAACTATCCAGCCCCGCCCCCTTTTTTTTTGTTTCTTCTTCTTCTCTCAATTTCCATTTCTTGCGAGATCGATCCACTGACGCAGCGAGACAGTTCATTTGGAAAAAAATAAATAATTTTTTTTACCAGATTCAGATTTCACAGATTTAACTGTAGATCCAAAATGGCTGCTCAGTGTACAGTACATGTCATGGTCAAAGTGCGTTGCGTCAGTTTGGACTGAAACCTCAATGGTAGCTTATTCTCGATATCGGTGGATTGTAGCGTCTGAGGTACTAAAATTGGTCAATATTTCATTTCATTGATTAAATGCCAATTTCTGTTTCCTTTCATATTTCCCTCTCTTCTGTTCCAGTCTTCAACCCAATACAGTGTAAACAAAAAGAAAACACATATACCCTATATACAAAGAAGGAAATATCAAATAATTTAAAACTATATATACACATAAAAAAAAAATAAACTAGAAGGCAAATAGTGAGGTTTAAATGATTAGTGCTGTTTTTGAAAATATGTAAAGATTGCTTGTATTCTCTTTTTTACACCTTTGTTTTCCTAAAAAGAAAATCTAACTCGGATTGTACCGTCTTGATATTCAGTTCGATGGCTGTTTCAGCATCAGGAAATACTTTTCATGCTACAGGTGGAATACAGATCTGTGAACGGAAACCGGAGCGACCTTCAGAGCGGAGATCGAGGTCAACGGGACTCGTCACAACGTGGATATGATGCTTTCTCTTTTGCTAAGGTGCTATGGGCAAAAACACGAGGCGTTCGGGTGCAGCAGACGCATCTAGAAAGCAGCATGCTCATGAATGTGTATCTAAATATCCTCTGTTCTGGTCGGTGGCAGCAGGCGTTTTGTACAGTGAAGCAGCAGCAGCGAAACAGGATTCATGTTTTTTAAGTTATGGTGATGTTCTACTCCAGTGTTTTTCCTCTAAAAATAAATACGCTTGCAAAGTGTTTGATCTGCCTCGAGCTCTAACGCGTGTCTGTCGGATCAAACCAAGCGGCAAGCGGCCTCTCCTCCTCGCCCCTGCTGTCTAGCCAATCATGGAGCTGCGTCTGGTGAGGTCCACGTTGCTGGAGCTCAGTCCCCTGCAGTCCGACAGTCCGGGGGTGGCGTCCTGAGAAAACAATCCAACGCGTGTTAGTGCGAGAGCTCGGCGTTACTCTGGATACAGATTAATCGACACATTCTAAAAATATTATAATGTTCTGGTATTTAATTGACTGCAGTCTCCCCCATACCGGACATCCCCACTTTTAGTCCACTTTTTCCATTTCGTTTTGGAAAAATTAATGTGTTAAACGCTTGAAACGCTTTTTTGAAAAGACGTTTCCGGCGTTGTCCCTGTGCCGTGGCAGGTGTGATGGAGGTGTGTAAGGCAGTCGCACCTGTGTGGTCTCCTCCGCGCTCTTGTTGAGGAAGTTGAGGGAACTTGCTCTCTTCATTCTGAGCAGGAAAAAAAATTAAATAAATCATACAATGAAAATCAATCAATAATTCCATCCTTACGTCCATGAATGAATTATGTTTGAGGGGGAATCTTAAAAAGCCCCAAATTAAAACAAAATCAATCACATGAGGAGTACGACCATAACATTCGTGACTATTGATAAACTAATCGGTTGATAGGTAAAATTTTAAAATTTAAAAAAAATTAAAACAATCTTAGGACCGGGTCCACTTGTTTCTGTCGACCTTGTGATACCAAGGTCAAGAAACCAAAACTGTAAATTCAATATACTTAGATTTTAGGGACGGTTTTGTTGGTCAGACCAAAGAAGAAACTTGTAGATAACGATATTCGCTAATGGAATAATTATTAAGAAAGAGCACTTTCACTACTACTAGTAGCACAGACTACTATCAACATATGCTTTGCACATTACAGTAAAACGTAGCGTCTAAAGCAAACTAAAATGAATAAGAAATAAAAACAAAACATATTGATACAAGTGTATGGTTGTTGTTTTTTTTACAAAAGGTAAAATTAAATCATACAAACTGTTTAAATTTACACAATGTATCTGACAAAGACGCACATTTTCACAGCAAACTCATTTGCCAGACCCATTCCATTTTACTCCTTCGGTAAAGTAAGCTTTTCACCCAAAACCTGCATATTTTTTTTTAAACGTTATGTATTCGTGAAGATGTGACTCAAAATGCCAAGGTGTTCCCTCATCTCGCAATGGTGAAGAATCCAAAAATGGGGCATACAAATTCATACATAACATCAAAAATGATCAGTTGCAGTCCTCCACGTGACTTCTGACCGCGGTGGTCATATCTCCAGACGGGCCGTGAACGTACCCTGGGTTGCGAGGTTCTTGTGGTCCGCTGCCCTGCAGCTTCTTCACCAGCATCTCGCTGCTCCTCCTCAGGGCGTCGCGGATCTTCCCGAAGGAGCCGCTGCGACGCAGAGACCCGTTTCCGTCCTGGGGGGGAGAAGAAAAAAAGAGACAACATTTCACTTTGATAGATTTTTCTTGTAAAGGCTTGTCTGAGGTGTCCAGAGAGACGCAGTTTAATTACAGAATAATAATCCTTCATGTCAAATCATGACATTAATATGAAACTTTCACAGCTTCTTTTTTCCCCTCGACGGCTCAAGACAGACGTGTGAACTGACCCCGTTCCACTCGGCCGAGTCGTCGCCCTCGTTCTCCCCGCGCTGTCCCCCCGGCCCGTTCGTTCCTTCCCTGCTGTGTCGCCTGTCGCTCCCCCCGGTCCCCCCGTCCTTCAGCAGCTCCACCACTTTGCTCTGGTTGATGGCGTCGATTCCCTAAAGGAGGCGGACGCAGGCGCACGCGAAGAGAAAGATAAAAAAAAAAAAAAAGATTA
Source organism: Scophthalmus maximus (assembly GCF_022379125.1). Taxonomy (NCBI): domain Eukaryota; kingdom Metazoa; phylum Chordata; class Actinopteri; order Pleuronectiformes; family Scophthalmidae; genus Scophthalmus; species Scophthalmus maximus. Next base: position 6,887,687 of record NC_061526.1, read on the forward strand.
CGAGAGAGAGAGAGGATAAGAAGCGGCGTGTCTACGAGCTCAGATCTTAAAAATCTGTTTGAGGTAGTTTATGTGCTTAATAAAAATCAAAGAGCCCAGAAGGCTAATATCCAACAGCCGTAAATCGGCCGGCGGTCGGAGCGTTGCCGCGGTACCTGTTTACGTGACTTGCTGGCGCACTCCTCCAGCGTTTCCGCCGCCTCCAGTTTGCCCTGGCGACGGTACAGACCGCCCAAGCTTTTCAGGGTCGTGTTCACCGTGGGGCTTCCAAAAGACAAAACAGAAAAGTCCAGTTAGAAACATCATCCTTTTTAGATGCGTGTGAACAAATGTTTTTTACTCCTTTGCAAACAACTATCTTTTGTATAAATCAAAGATGACTTGAGGTTTAACATGTTTTTTCGAAGGACTTGCAGCAGTAAAACAGCCACAGTCACAGTTGCCAAGGTTAAACTAAGGCATCACTTTGCCTTATTGGATAGCGGCCAGTGTGAATCTTTCAAAAGACAAACCGGTTTCATCAGTGTGACTCTTACTGTCACAGGAACTCTCGGACAAACAGGATAGAAATGTGTCCTATGGTGACAGATTATTATTTGATTTTTTTTTACAGTCTCCCATGTTACACTGCAACATTCAGGCAATTTGAAATTTCGTTGATTTTTTTTTTTATTTCAATGTCAAAAAAAGAATGTTTCTCTTTGATATTACGATCGCCCCTTTCTGCTTTTTGTGTCCTTACGGACCTTTTTTTTCTTTCAATTTCCATAAGCTTCATTGGCATGACTTTTACACCTGTTGCCATATATGATTTACAATTTTAAAGAGAATCGAACAATCAAGTTAACAACAACAATATAAAATCTGCAGGAAATATACAGTGTAATAATATAAAAAACATTATAGACTGAAATTCCAATATGCATGTAATTCCACACATTTGCAAATGGGGGGAGAAAAAAAAAATCACTCATAACTATACAGGTAGGGATTTGTAATCATTTTATAAAGATTTCTTTAACATAAAAGCTCAAACATTTGAGGGTTTTATTTGAAAAAAACTTGTGGACAGTAATTTTAACAACATTTTTTATCTGCTTCCTGATTCCCACGTTTTTTTTGTAGTTGTCCGACTCACCTGTCCACCTTGCAGGCTTTATACCAGCTGCCATACTCCACATACGGGCCCGAGTCCTTACGCTTACCCTGAGAGAGATGAGAAGAGCGTTGGGGGGAACAAAAGTTTGACACATTAGCCTTATTAAAAAAAAAAATGCTCCTGTTGTCATCTGCTCTCCGCCTCCTTCACCGTCCAGACCATAATTCATAAGCGGCTGTCTGCCAGCTAATGGAATCAAATGGAAAAGGTTCGAGCTGAAACTACCGACCTTGCTCTCCTCTCGCTCCTCTGCGTGCATCCAGATCGGCTTGTTGTCATCTGCAAAGGGAAAATCATATTTGATAAAGTTCACACTAACTGAGAAACATTAGACCTACATCTCAAACGTGAAAACCCGCTCTCTGGCCACGTGATTTCACGCGAGCACACGGCCGCCTGTCACCAAACCCCTGTTACCACGTTTACGAAATGTTTGGCGCGGGGGGGGGGGGCTCGCGTGAGCACATTAAAAGGGTTTGATGGGCTAAGCGGCATCGGGAAGGAGAAGAAAAAAACCATCAGCATTAAGCCGCTTGGCATGCCTCGGTCCAGCGCGCACGAGATAATCCGCTGACCTGCTGGGAGAGGTGAGGGAGGGATCAGGGCGGCGGCGGCCAAATCAAAACCTGAACCCAACTGTGCGTGGTTTGTACGTTTTTCGTAGTCTGACTCTACTCACTGTTGACGGATCCAAACTCCTTCTCGTGAGCCCGGGTCAGGATATCTTTGTACAAAGCCTCGGCGTCTTTGAACTTCCCCTGCTTCAGGTAGCACGTGGCCTGGAGGAGAACAAGGGACAGTGTGTTGTTTATTTCATTTATCTGAAATCTTCTGAAACATGAGGAGGATCAGATCATGTCCTGTATAATGGAGCTTCACCAGATTATTTTTGGTCTTGGCCACGTTGGGGTCGTCCGCTCCCAGTTTGGACTCGTAGATCACCAGGGCTCGCAGGTAGTAGTACTCCACCTCGTCGTACTTGCCCTGGTTCTGGCACAGCAGGGCCAAGTTGTTCAGCTGCTTGGCGACGTCCGGGTGATACTTCCCCAGCACCTACACAAAAATGTAGCATTCGCATTTAAACATTTTGTCGTATGCGCACAAAGCCAAACATACATTTATTTTACTCGACGCGTCGAATGAAACAAGGTCAACCTCAGCATCTGCATCTCCGATCAATTTACATGGAACATTTTAAATAAAAATCAACACATACATCGTATGTAATCATCATAATATACAATTTCTATCGAGTGCCCCTCTGTTTCCTTTGTCCTTTACATTCCTACCACTCTTGTTTTTTTTTTGATAACATCTATCACCTTGGATGAAGACAGACAGTAAATTGTACAGATACTCATGAGGACAAAAAACAACCACCTCCACCAGGTTTGGATATTAAAGTCCCATTTTTAATAAACACCCAGTACTTTTCCCGGTATCATTTCAAATTGAGTTTATTTGTCTCTTCCATGTTCAAACAATAAAACATATCCGGTCTTTCTCCTGACCTGTAAACTTTAAAACAGCCCTGAAGATACGACATTTCAACCATCGATATCATAGTTGGGCAAATAAACTCTGTATTTGTAACACGTACAGGAATATTTCTCTACATTTTAACCGTTTACCTTCTCTCGGATCTCCAGCGCCCTCTTGCAGAGCGGCTCAGCCTCTTTGTACTTGCCCCTCTTGCCGTAGAGCACGGCCAGGTTGTTGAGCGTCGCAGCCACGGCCGGGTGATCCTTCCCCAGCGTCTTCTCCCTGATGGCCAGCGCGTCGTTCAGGAGGTGAGCCGCCTCTTTGTACTTGTTCTGGTCTCTGGGGGACGAAACGGCAGCTTTTAGTTCAGAACCTGAAACGTTGTTTGGCTCCATGATCGCGACGCGACCCTCCTCTCCCCCGATCCGTCACCTGTACACCAGGGCCAGGATGTTGAGCATGGTGGCCACGTCGGGATGGTCGTGGCCCGACGTCTTCTCCAGGTCCTCCAGGGCCTGTTTGCACAGCGGCACGGCCACCTCGTAGCGCCCCTGCGAGGCGTACTGGATCACCAGGTTGTGCAGCGTCCTGAGGCGCGCCGGGATCTCGTAGCCCCCCTGCTGGGCCGCCACCTCTCCGCTGGGCTGGGCTGGGAGGAGGCGGGCGGAGGGAAACATGCAAAACACATAGAAAAATAACTCAACTGACTAAAACAAATGATATCACTAAGACTAGGTGGTGCTGAGCTGTCTAATTTCTAAATGTGCAAGTTAAGAAGGTAACAAGTTATGCTTATAATTTAATACATTTGAATATCACTCATAAACATAAACCGGATATTAAAGAGTCTACGACAAGAAACTGCTCGACTAAGATACTTTAACAGTTTGTTAGCAGGAACCTGTATAAAGCTTCAGATAATATAAGATACTTTTTTTTATTATAAGTCCCACTGTGGCAGCCAAAGACAATTTAAAATCTGTACACGGAGTAAATATGCAAAATATGCACAAGGAAATATAAAATGAATAGAAATCATATCTACATACAATGTAAACAGAACAAAGTGTGGACAGGATTGCACGTGTGACATGTTGAAAATTGCACGGACAGAAAATGAGCACCGCAGTTGAATTAAGCTTAAATCTCAGTGAATCTCTAGCTGATCCAGATCTAGAGAGAATCTAGATCTGGAGAGAAGGTGACGTAGGCCGATCACAAATATTATAAACTTTCATAAATATCAGAAATCTCGGAAAAAACGCACATCAAAACAACACGATCACGGCACAATGAAACATAATCACATTTCTCCTCCCCCCAAAAACAATAACATAAAACAGAGCAAAGCAAAAATACATAGAAGAAGCTGGTGTCAGCAAACTTGTTGTACATAAACTCCGACAGGTGAATAATCTATAGAGAGTAATAATAATACATTTCAATTATAGAGCACTTTTCATTGCTAAAAGCCATCTCAAAGTGCTAAAAGTAATAAAGATTAGACAGATGAATTCTGCTGTGAATTATGTAAGATGAAGAAACGACTTAATAAAAAACACTGTTCTTCAAAAGAAATACTCTCACGCTAAAAAGATCAATATGATATTTATCTAGAGTGATTAAGAAGAACACTTCTATGACTCAGGTAAGATTGTAGCAGCTGAAGAGTGAGCTAACGACTTTTCAAAATAATCTAGACAATAATCTACACATGATCTGACAATGAAAATAATTTCAGCCCTGCCTTGACTGTAAGTGTATATATATTTATATTTATATATATATATATATATATAGCTATATCTCTTGATATCAGCTCCCCGAGCCACGGCGCCAATGTCATACCTGGTCCTTGGTCGTCGTCGTTGGGGAACAAGTCGTCCAGACTGTCCTTCGAAGTGTCCCCTCCCCCTCCGCCGCCGCCGCCTCCGGAGCCCTGGCTCTTCTCCTCCGAGGGCGACACGTCGTCGTCGAACTTCTTGATCTGGTTCATGAACTCCAGGTGCTTCTTCTCCTCCTCCAGCTGCGCGACGCTCTGCTCGCTGCGCTGCAGCTTGTGCTGCGTCCCCGCCAGCTCGTCGCGCAGCCACTGGTTCTCCTGGCAGAGGCGGCGCACCTGCGCGCGCAGCTTCTGCTTCTCCGACTCCACGGCGCTCAGGTGGCTGGACAGGGCCACGATCACCTGGAGGGGAAAAGACGAGGTCACTGTTTTAACACGGGGTGTTTGCTTCTTTGTTAGCCTAAGTAAACATCACACAAACCCTCCAGTGGTAGAAGGAAATTCCCGGAATGCTTTTGGGAATTGAGTAACAAGTGGTGTCCCATTTCCTAGGCAGAGATTTCAACCCCTATCCCTTGTAGATCCATTCCAGGGTTAGGACCGGGCCCCGGGTGTCTCACCTGTGCCTCGCCCAGGCCCAGCTCGATGGCCTCCAGACTCTTGCGCAGCAGGCCGGACTTCTCCTGGGCGACGGGCGGCTGCGTGCAGTCCAGCAGCGAGTTGAGGAGCTGGGCGTGCTCGCCGCGCAGCGTCTCCAGGCCCTGCATGACGGCCTTGGTGTTGAGGACGATCTCATCCTGGCTCAGGCGCTCCAGGGCGTCTTCGCGCGGATACACCATGGTGGACATTGCCTGGTCGGTTTTCATGCACGCTGCGAGGACAGAAAACACACAACAACCGTTGAGACGGGATTCTCACAGTTGCAACCGGACCCGCTTGTCTGTGGGCTACTGAGCTCAGCTGGAGGCGGACGGGACAGGAAAAAGATCCTCGGTGAAAGAAAGGGAGGGAGGTCGGAGAGAAAACAACACACTGGAGTTCAACAGCTAATGGATGATGAGGGTTGTTCCTTTCATTATTGCATAATGTGCCCCTCAGGCGGTTAGATTAGATTGAAAGTGATAAAGTGTGTGTGTGTGTGAATATGTGTTGAGTTGAACCCGTTCAGATTACGACGAGAGCATTCCTCCGAGCTGGACACTGACGCAGCAGCTGCCAGTGAAGCCAATTAAAACAAGACGCTGTCGCTCTAGAGTTCTGCCGTTTCCAAGGAGACGCGCCGATTCACAGTGACGCCGGTGGTGACAGAAGAAAATCAAATGTCAACAGGAGCATGTGAGCTGACGCCTGACTCATGCATCAGCGAGGCCAATATTTTCATCTTTTTTACAGATATATGCCTATATATATCTATATATATACTGTATGTATGTATCGACTAATACTCTGACCTGTGAGAAAAGGAGAAACTGCAGGATTAGATGTTTAACTACGTAAGATGTTTCACTCGGTAAAAAAATCTTTCAAATGATCTTTAAAAAATTCAAATGATCAGAATCAAAAACTGCATATGTTTCACATCAATGCTTGACCGATATACAGTAGCATTATTTTTAAACTCAAATATCATACCGCAATCGGAAAAAAAATCTGTGTGCGCTGGACTCTAATCTAAACAATATAAAAGAATATTTCACTGAATACAGCTCCTTTATCGCAATATTTTTCTCTCTTTATATTGAACACACGATTACAGCTGCGACTATTTACATTATCTATCAATCAATCAATCTGTCAATCTCCAATTGTTTGATTGGTCCGTAAAAATAAAATGTCCAAAGTAATGAGCTTCATCTCTCTCCCCCCTTCAGACCCAATGTGACCCGTGTGTTGTTGTTGTTGTTGTTGTTGTCCTGTGGAATAAGGACACGTTTTCCAATTTCATGTCATAAGTAGATATTTTTCATATGAGGGTTGTTTTAAGACTATCTCCTTCTCTCCGTCTGAAGACATATATATATATATATATATACACTTCTGTTTATCACTATGACATTATGACGTTCATATTTGCGTGGCTGGTCGTTACAGTCATCACGACTGTAACACCTGACCAAAGACAATGGCGATGCATTCACTGTCATTAATTCAGCTGGGACAACATTCGAGCTTGTTGTATCTTATTCATTTCAGACGATGACTAATATTCCAAATGATATGTAGAAAAAAAACAAAAAAAAAACATATGATACTTATACATAAATATAAATATCTCCCAGATGGAGACCGGTCACTAAATATTGATGAGCATCGTGACTCCTTGATGCTGGGTGCGCACCTGTTCTCCTCGCTCCTCCCTCCTCCTCCATCCCTCCCTCTATTTCTCCTCCTCCTCCATCCTCCCTCCATCCCTCCATCCTCCTCCTCCCCCCTCCCATCCGCCTCATGCACTGGCTGCAATGCACCAATATCCACGCTCGCTTCCTCGCCGACTTCCATCGAACACAGAAACACACACAAAAAAAGCGAAACGTCCCATCCACGGTCCACCATGTCACCGCCCTCTCCTGCAATCCTCTAAAGACTTGTTTTCAAGCCGCGAATATAGGGTCGACGAGGCCGGCGGTGGGCCGGTCGGAGGCCTGTGGCCCCGGAAAGCCTCGTCGTCGGCTGCAAAAAGCCCAACCAAGGTGACCGACGACGGGAGAGCGCCGCTCCCCTCAGGGCACCGAACAAGATGACTCGGTGAATTAAATGAAACGCACCCCGGTGCGAAACGCGCTGTAATGTCGCGCTGCAGTGTCGCGCTGCCTTCACGGGTCAGCGTTTTGTAAACAGTGCAGGCCCCGAGCTGCGGGCTGTTACACAAGACACACACACACACACACACTCCACCCGTGCACGTTGAACTAGTCCAGTTATACACATTAACCATGTGCACAGATTAAAATAAAACGCAGATAATGTTTTTGTTTTTTTTAAAGCGATGAGTACTAGGCAGCAAACACTGCATGACACGTTCGCGGACCTTGCGGAGGATGAAATAACCGTTTGATTTGACAGCTGGCTTAAAAAACAAACATATATATATATATATTAAACACCACGCGTTTTAAATCGCCGTCCACAGCCTCGTACGCGTGTCAATATTGATATTTGTATTATTAATATTAATAAAGGGCTGTTGTTGTTTTGTTTTTTTACCTTCATCGAAGACGAGTGCGGTGCTTTCTGTCCCGTCGAACAAAAGCAGGAGGACAAATGTTTGTGATGCTCCGCTCCGCGCAGACCTGTCGCAAGCCCGCTGACCGAAATCAAACTGCTTCCGGATGGGGTTTTCCAAAATAAAAATCTTAAAATTGTCAGCGACAGCGTCGCAAAGTAGGACGACGTAACGCAACTGAACCGAACTGAACACGACAAATGTAGGGTTGCCCACTGTGTATAAAGAAAGGGGTTCCGTTATCTACAAACCGTAATGGGTTACCGCCAATTGCATTGAACTGTAATACAACCTTTAGCTTTTTAATTTGAAAGGGGCTGAGTACGAGGAACTAGCTCCAGTCACGTGGTCTAATTCATGATGTCACGCTTCTCGCGTCATTTCGCCGGGAAAAGATCGAGATCATGCACCGAAAATAAACCACAACACCGCCGAGCTTAGTTTAATGCGATTACAATGCGATTACAAACCCCGAAGAGGAAGCAAAACACGTAAACTCACACTAAAGATTTCAAATATGTATTAATAATGAACCGGTGGCGTTGTCGTAGAAGATGTGCTTCAAACGTGACAGTTTACGGGCAAAAAAAAAATGGCCGCCCGCCTCCCAGATACGGTTACCAAAGATGAAGCAAACTGTCAAGATGACTCACGTCTGCCTCTTTTCCGAGATGGGCGGGAAATTAGCTCGCGCATGCGCGCAGCCGAAAAGCCGGAAATTAGCTCGCGCATGCGCGCAGCCAAAAAGCCATTCATTTGGGGGGTGTTTGTGTAGTTTTATAGTTCCGCCTTTAGATCTGAAACGTTTTCCTGGAGGAACAGAATCAAACAGAACTTCTGTAAATTACACAGACATACAATGGACAGCTATTGCTGAGTGTTTGGTCATTTTTTATATCGATAGAAATCAAGATAAAAGTGTTCATGGTGAAATATGTCATCATAATTTAAATCCTAGGGTCATCTAAAATAATTCCAAAGCATGTTTTATGGTTCATTTTTAATTTAACGGAATTAAATAGTTTTATTTGTATTAATGGAGGGGTTGCTGATATCTTATTCAGCTTTTTTATAACGCTTTTTTGTGTGCCAGTGATTCGCTTCGGCTTAAGCTTGTGCAGATGCCGACTGGTTTTCTCCTGAAATTAATTCAGAAATTCAATTTTCTAGTTTTCTGTAAGTACTTCTGTTATCAATTTGTGAAGAATCTCTTTCACTGTATGAAGAATCTATATATTTTTATTGTTGTCCTGCAGAATAATTCAAAGCTCTGTGGGTTTGAGAACTTTTTAAATTCAGGTAATTTTCCTTTTTTTCTCTCATGACTGAGATATTAATGTTCATATTCATTTGGGAAACACTTGTATATTGTAAGTATAAATAAGCTGCAAATGCCAAACCACACACACAAAACAAGAGACAAGAGTTACAAATCAGGAATATCTTTATTTAAAAAAACAAACAAAACAATGGACACTTCTCACTTTCCATCCCACGCCGGTTTTGATCGACAGACGTAATCATGAAAAAGCCGAACCATACAAAACATGTGAAATTAAGAAAAACTAAAAACAAAAACAAAAACTGGAATACAATACAACAAGTGCTATCAGATATGTACACGCAATATAGTTTGTCTGATATAGTTATTGTTATAGGCAAAAAGGCAAATAAGCTGCTGAAGAAAACAAAAGGCTTTGTGCAAAAAAATTCTCTCCACAAGCCCACCGAGCTCGGGGGGACGCTCCCCGCCGGGCAAGGGGTTTTGCAAAGTCCCATTCCCATGGAGGCCGTGACAGCAAATGTACAAGCTGTGAGGGAATGGGGGAACAATATGTCATATTCAGACGGCTAAGCTTGTGGAAGCCTGGCGAAGACGAAGACGACGACGACGACGACGACGACGACGACCTCATCAACACCCACACACAGAGATGTTTCTGAGGAACGGTGGAGAGAATAAAGACACCGCTGATCACCGACAAACAGATTATTCCACTGGACCGAACGGTTCCCTATTTTTTTTCAAAAACCCAGAGGAACCACCGACACAGCGTCACGAACACGCACACGGGTACAGACGGAAGTACGGGATTTAAAAAAGACACACGGGAACGAGTTCAAGATTACTGAACAGCCGGAGTTCTTTTTTGTTTTTTTCCTCCCGTTCCTCCAAACAACATTGAAAACGACGACTTAAAGAACAAGGTTCACTTTGTTGTTGTTTTTTTTTAAGTTATCAGCGCCGCGTAGAAAACCCCACAGATCCATCGGGAATCACCACATTTAACGTTTGCCAGTGATTTTTGTGCGTGGAATATCTCAAGGTTTTAACTTCGGGTCCAACCAGTGAGCGAGTGAAAGCAGAAAGGGGCAAATCCGTAAAGTAGAACGTGAGGGAAAAGCCCAAGAGGTTGCCACCTTATTGAAGGTTGGTCTGCTGTTCGCGGTTCACCAAAACAAAGAGCTGAAAGGGGCTAAACTCACGCTGGGACGCTGAGGGGAAACGGGGGAGTCGGGGGGGTAACTCTGCGCCGGTTCGTCACTACGAGTGGACAACATCGAGGCGTGCAGCTTTAAAAACAAGATGGGGGACATATTCCACGCTAACCAAAGGGGATGTTACGTGGAAATCTGGTCTCAAAACGTGGCAACGGAAACGTTTTTCCCCCCCTCTATAGCATAATATTCATCGACATTAATACCGTCATCAGTGGCAAATTATAAATATCTTTTACAAGTTATTCAAGAGGTTGCACAATGACCACAAGGCCCAGTCAAAGTCGGTCTCTGCGGCTGTCGACGGCGCCGCGCTCAAGGGCCCACTGGCAGCTCTGATCCTTTTTTTTTGTTTGTTGTTGTAAAAGTTGGAGAAAACCCCCCGGGGGCGGAGCAACGGTTAATTTCTGGAGAACAATCTGTCTGTTTTCGGGCCAATCAGCAACAACTCATGGTATCACAGCGACGCATATCCTAAGAAATCTGTCGTTCACAAAGATTGCAAAGACGGCAAAATGTACACCGAATTCGATACATTCAAATATTTGAAGGGGGGAGGGGATATTAAAATAAATAAATCAAGACCAGACGAGCTTCTGAAAGCTCGTGTGGCAGGAGACGAGCCCAGTCGGAGACAAGTACTGACAACTGTTAACACTGTCATATCGACACGGGACAGGGAGCAATATTCATTATCAATCAATCAATCCAGAAAAAACAACAACACACTATTCAAAAATATATGTTGCTAATACTTCACTGGAGATGTGGAGAGTGTTACGATGTAGGTGATCAATTATTGATCCAGACACATTCTTAGATCTGTACCATCAATTCATTCCAACCAAATTAGTCTCTCTCACACACACACACACACACACACACACACACACACACACACACACACACACACACACACACACACACACACACACACACACACACACACACACACACACACACGCACACATGCGCCCTCCTTCACATGATGGTAGAAAAAAAAGTGTTTCGCCTATTTAGTGATTTATTTATTTGAAGTTTAAGGTTTCCGACCACATTAAATTAATTTCACCGCACACACACACACACACACACACTTTGTCACCAGTTACTGAACACTCACTAATCACCTCACGACATCCTAGAGAAAACAGGAAGCAGGTCCTGGATCCAAGATTAAGTGAACCCCCCCCCCCCCCCCCCCCCCCCATTAAAATGAAAGTTATGACGGAGTTTCCGAGCATTGGGGTTGTTGTTATTTTTATCTTTTTTTAGAGGAGAGTGAAGTTGCCGTGGCGACGACATTGTGCTTTTATTGCGGGTGATTAACTCCCGTTTCTTGTTGCATGAACTCTCCTCCGGGGGAAAGCTCTCCCCGTCACATTCCCATGAACGCTGCTGCGTCTTTGAACATTTCAGCTTCCTGTTGCATATCTGCTGTCCGGGGGGGGGGGGGGGGGGGGCGCGCAAATACGCGTGTGTACTCATAAGTGCATAGCGGATAAAGATGATGGAGGAAAAGTGCACCCACTACGCACCACGCATCAGCATCAGCAGAGGTTATTTTACTACTTTTTTCACAAGAGCACAATAACACTTCCACTTTTTTTTCTTTTTTCTTAAAGGAAACATTTGGCATCAGATGTCCAAATGAATGACGCCGGTACAGCGAAATGTATTTTTAAACTGTTATACAGAAGCCCTTGAAATTAAATACATTTTTTAAAAAAGGCCTGTTTTGAAGGGCGTGTTGTAGAATATGACTTTTGTTGGGAGTTGTCATTGGCTCATGCGACAACACGGAAGCCCCCTACCTTTTTGCCATTGTCACTCAGTGTGTACGGCACGTGAGCGGTGTGTCCGTTGGTTCGGCGCATGCACGTGTGGATCGGGGGGTCGTCGAGGCGACGGGTCGGAAGGGGTCAAAAGTTTGCGGCGTCGGACTTTGAGGGGCTCGAGGTCGGCGAGTCGGTCGTCGCATGCTTATTGAATTCCATAGAACGGAAACGTAAAATTGGCAGTTAGCTAATACACTTGTGCTGTAAAGCCCCCTTTGTAAACACACGCACACGCACTCTGTACATTCGGGCGTGTCGCCGCACACACACACACACACGCGCGCAAACACGCACTGAAAGGGGCATTAAAGTGACCAGTAACAGCGCCGCACCCCGACACCACCGCCCTCCTCCTCCTCCTCCTCCTCCTCCTCTTCCTCGTATCCTTCCCCAAAACAGAAATAAGAGACGACTGTAAAATTAAAGACGGAGAGAAAGAAAAGTAGTCCGGCCACTCGAGGTTGGGGGCTGAGAGGAGGGGGCGGGGCTCTGCGTGTGGAGGTGCGACAGGAGCGAGCAGAGTCAGAGGTCAAGTCCGGGTCCGAGGAGCCGGAGAGGGGGCGGGCGCTCGCCCCTAGGAGGGGGGCTTGCTGTAGCCGAAAAGTCCCACGGGCAGGTACTTGACGTGAGTGGGCCACTGGGCGGCCAGCTGGAAGAACTTCACGTCGTTCCACTCCGCGCCGTCGATGGACACTGGAGGGGGGGGGGGGAAACAAAGCTGAATGCGAGAAACATTGAGGAGTGAGAGGTGCAGAAAAATGGGAGGGGGCGGTACGCCATCGCCATCGCCCCGGCGGCCCCGGCGTTACCTTTCAGGATGGTCTGCTGCTGCTTGGCGGAGCAGATGAGTCGGCTGATGCCTTCGATGACCTGGCTCTTTGAGTCCACGTCCCTCTCCTTGGGCTTCTTCCCCAGGAAGATGGTGGGGACTGAGGGGAGACAGAGGCGGACGTCAGGTGACCGAAGACATGTCCGTAACAATCTAGTGTCCGTGTACAGATCAAAACGTCGATGTTTTCACATTCACGGCCCTTTGATAATGTTATCCCTCGGATAACTGATATCCTCCTCGTCGTCGTCTCACCTTTCTTGTTCTTCTCCTTGGTGACCACCGTCATGGCCATGGTGCTGACCTGGGCCTGCGGGTCGCCGCCGCCCACGCCCACGCCCACGCCGCCGCCCGGCAGCCGGGTGACCTGCAGCGAGCGGAAGGCGCTCTTCAGGGTGTTCTTGCAGGTCGCGTCGCGCCGCTCGCCCTCCCGACGCTTCTCGGCGAGCGACGCCAGCCAGTAGTCCACCTGCAGGCCGATGGCGTCCACGCCGTGAGACATGCTGGGGCTCCTGGGGGACGGAAGGAGGGAGAAATATATATGTATGTATTCATAAGGAAGGAGAAAACAGTTCTCGCAGGAGCAGTTGGTTCCTTCTCCGCTCTGGAGACGAAAGCGGGTTCCTCATCGAGACTCAAGCTTCACATTTAAACACCTGCCACATTCAAGAATAAGAATATCTGACCTACTGTGATTCACCACTGTTAAATATTTCCGGTTGCTTCGTTTGGAGTTTTCGTAAGATGCTCCTTTTTTTCTGACTGTTACTAAGCAACCCACAATTTATATTAACTGTAGTCTAATCTCCATAGCAACCAGCAGCATCTTAAATGTATGTGTATATTTAATCTTCATGTTTACATTCAACGAAAACACCACATACATATTTTACGGTATATTCTTAAATTACATTTACAAAGCTATATTTACAACAATAAGATATGTTACTTTTTAAAATTAGTCACACCTGTACATATTATTCTCTATATATTTCTCCATTTTTTGTTTAATAAATGATAATATAAAACTTTATTTAAAACTTTTTTTCCGCCACTGGTCTGCAGAGACGGATGAGGAGGGAGGAGGGGAAACGGGGAATGACCAAGACAAAGAAAGTAACGTGACGAAGAGAGAGGCTGATGAAGAAGAGGAGGAGGGAGTTCATCCTCACCCCTGCACCGTCCCGACGCTGCCCATGGAGGGGGAGGAGGGGGGCGTGGCCGCCTCTTTGATCATCCCCGTGGGGGAGCTGTGGGAGGGGGGGGACGTGGAGGGGACGGCCAGACTCACGGCCACGCCCTCGTCCGCGTCGCCTACAAAACCGTTCAACGGGAAGAAAAAAACACCGGCGCGCTGAAACCAGGGAAATCAATCTGTGATGTTTGTGTTTGTCGAAACTGATAGTGAATATCTCACCTGTCGGAGAAGAGCCGGACTCGATGAGACCAACCTTCACCACCTGGGAAACGGGAACACACGTCAGCAGAGAAAAAGAAAAGAGGTTGTTATATCATGAGAATAATAGTATAAGAAAAAACTCATAATATTACTAGATAAAAGTTGCAATTTAATGAGGAAAAAAGAGTCATAATACTTTGAGAATTTCCTCCTCCACATAAAAGTGTGTGTTGATCTTGCTTAGGAACAGACACAGTTCCTATCTCTAATCTTTTCCAACTCCTGATACTTGCAACAATGTGGTGCTGATGTATTTTGCTATTTGTGAAACCTATATTCAAGCATAACTAGACAAGATTCTCATTTTAACGCCCACGACAGACTGATCTTCTGATGTTCCGCCTCTAAAAAGACACAAAGCCAAAAATGACGACTTCATTCTCGTAATATTTTTGCCTTTTCCTCGTCAAATAAGGAATTCATTATTGTAAAATTCCCACTTTATTCGTGTAATGTTTGGACTTTTCCTTGTAATATTACGGCTCTGACAATAGGAACTTCTCTCGTAAAATTTGGATTTTATTCTTGTAACATTATGACTCTTTTCCCCTCCTAAAATTATGACTTAAGTCTCGTAATATTCTGATTTTATTCTTGTACTTATTGTGAACTTATTTTCTCATCTTCTTATCCCTTAAGTTCCCCGAATACTCCCGTCGTAGCTCGGCTTTTAAAACCAAAAGTAAGTATTCCGGTGAGTGAAATCTTACCCCGATAAAAGGAATGAATTTCTGGTACGAGTCTTCATCTCGCCTGGAAAGGGAGAAAGAGAAAAGGGAATACTAAAGGAACCGCAGAGGGTAAATACATTTTGTGTTCATTATTATTTGTCAGCAGCTGAACTCACGTCCTGTGTTTGCAGGTGAGCATGGCCTCGGCGATGGGCAGCTGGTGTGTGACGGTGGCTCCGCCGATGTACTGGGAGATTCTTCCAGCGACATCCAGCTGATCTGCAGACGACGGACGGAGAAAAGGAAATTCAGTCAACGCGTGTGTGTGTGTGTGTGTGTGTGTGTGTGTGTGTGTGTGTGTGTGTGTTGTTGGGGGCGACGAGCCCGCGATCACGGCGTGTCACCTGCACCTGACTGCGGCGGCTCCGAGCGGCTGAACACGTCTCGCCACGGCCCGTCCAGGAAGGAGGAGCTGTAGCGGTTGTCGAGGGCGCCCAGGTGCTTGGCGACCGGATGGGAGCCTGAGGAAGAGGAGGGAGCGGAAGTCGAGAACAGGACGGAAAAAAGAAAGTGGAATGATTTCGATTTCAAGTTCAGAAAACGAAACCGCGTGAAAATAAAATGACGTCAGCTTTTTTTTTTTTCTTTGATATCTGCAGCTGTAAGCGCTGCCCATTGGCCAATCGGTGCAACCTTCAAGACAGTGAAACAGGAAGAGAGAGTCACTCCACCAAAACAATTGAACCTCGCCACAGTCCGACTCCCTTGTTTGGGTTCAGTCCTTTGGACGTTAGTTTAGTCCGACCGGGTCGAACTGAACCGTGGTTTGCTCCGTTTGCCGTGTGATAACACTTTTTTTGGGGGTTTTAGATAGTTCAGACTTTCCGACCAATTGTAGGAAGTTGAGACGGCATGAAGGAGAAAAAGAAACGACAGAGAAGCCGCGGTACCACATGGGAGGTGGAGGAGGAGACCAAATATTAAATTGCAATTTTTCAGGGGGCGGCGCGTTTCGAAACTAGTGTCGAGAAAACTGGCGATGAAGGTCGTAAAACCACAACGATACGAGAGTGGCGAGGAGATTAACGAAGTGAAGCGGGTTCATTCCTCCTCTCCGCTCAAACAGGAAGACGACTTCCTGCCAAACTGACAACGCGCCGGCGCCAGACGATCGATGTCAAGTAGAGGCGGACGCAGGGCACGTATCACGAATGCCGCACAAGATTCATGGAAAACCGACCGGATCAAATGTCTACATCGCGACAAAGACGGGAACCCTGTCTCACCCAGAGGCACCACCAGGAAGCGCATGTGGTTGAGCCAGTCGGACGTCTTGCTGGCGAGCTGCGTGACGAAGAACTGCAGGATGGCCCCCAGGTAGCTCTGGCTGCCCACCGCCGCCACCTTCACCACCCGGGGCATGGACGAGTTACAGTTACAGCTGCAGAGACACGCCGAGGGAGGGGGAGAGAGAAGGATGAATCTTTAAAAGAATACAGATGAGAAGAGGACGACGTGCGAAACGATGGCGCGATCAGAGAGAGGCATCGGTGAACCAGACGTGTCCATAAGCATTTGGCCTAAATGAATATTATAGTCTTCAAATATCTGTTATTTCAAATCTACAGTCGAGAACAAAAACATGTTCCTTTAATGGAAAACAGTCAGCATAGAAAGTTGTTATATTTAAGAAGCAAAGAAATTTTCCAGCTTTTTCTTTGACAAATGAACAAAATATTTGGCGAATGCAATTTATGTAACTGGGCTAGGGTTAGGGTTAAACAAATCAAATTATTCATACATTATAAATACACTTTCAGAAGGTAAACTTTATGATCCTGGCAAATGACGAAGCAAAACAAATAAACAGAAGCAAAGTTATAGATGTGGAGTCATAAAAGAAAAGAGGAGGAGGAGGAAAAAAAAGGTCTGACAGAAAAGTAGAGCATAAAATGAGTCATCCTGCAAAACCAAGGGAAGCTGTAACTCATCGTGTGTGTGTGTGTGTGTGTGTGTGTGTGTGTGTGTGTGTGTGTGTGTGTGTGTGTGTGTGTGTGTGTGAGATCGCAGTTCAAAAGAAAGAAACTCACAACTTCTGGATGCGGGTGAGCACGGCCGACAGCACCGCCTGGATTTCAGCCGACGAACACGTGCAGACCACCGGGTGCCTCTGCACCTGGAGCTGCTCCACCACATACTGCAACACACACACACAAAACATCAGGTGTATGATGAAGAAGAAACACACACACACACACACACACACACACACACACACACACACACACACACACACACACACACACACACACACACACACACACACACACACACACACACACACACACACACACACACACACACACACACACACACACACACACACACACACACACACCTGCCCCTGCCAGTCCGTTCCATTGACCAGGATCAGGCTCTCCGGGAGCCCTGAGTCCGACAACAAGATCTGGTTCAGCTGGTCGTACACCGCCTTCCTCAGGACCTACACACACACACACACACACACACACACACACACACACACACACACACACACACACACACACACACACACACACACACACACACACACACACACACGCACACGCACACGCACACGCTGAGTGCATAAACCTCCCCTGTAGCGATGCGTTTACTCTTCAGATGACTCATCAGCACATACATAATTCATTTCGGAGCTCCAGGAAAGTCATACATTATCACGATGCGCGCGCGTGTGTGTGTATGTGTGTTTTTGGGAAAAGACAAAAAGGCAGCAGGCGGAAGAGGACACAGAACAAAGGCATCACTTTTTATTTTATTTCAGAGTGCAAATCCCTCTGTGGGAAGTTCTGCGACACGCTGATGCTCTCTTCGTACGCCGAGTTTAAATAATAATGGGGTTTTTTTCGATAATGAGGAAGTTAAAAGAAAGGAAAAAAAAGAAACACGACTTCGTTAAAAACTTGGGAACTCAAGGAGTTTCTTTTCCGACACGTACCGGCGTGCTGTGTCCCAGCTCCGGCGACCTCTCCGAGTCGGAGCTGTTGGTGCGCTCGCTCAGCGGTTTGGAGAGCTGCCGCTCCTTCATCGGAGTGCTGCTGCGCTTCTGTCGGGGCGTGTGGCCTCCGTCCAGCCTGGAGGAGAGACACGGGACACCCCCCCCCCCACCACAATATGTTTATCTCGGCCCATGACTTCAGCCAATCGGAGCTCTCTGTCTTGTACAGCTGGCATCACATACAGTACATGTGGGTGAGGGGAAGAGGAAGTGGGTGGTTCGCAGGTTCCACGCTCACAGAACTTAAACTTACGTTTGACCACGACAGCCGTAGGTCAAAATAAATAAATCCAAAAATATCACAAGCGACTGATTCCTTAGACGTGTGGGTCGTTTGTTACCTTGGCGACGGCATGGGCTGCATTTCACTCTTGCTGCTCTTCATGGGCGTACGGGGTTTCTCGGCAACCGACACCGTGATGCAGGGGCCCACCTCGGCGAAGAGCTCCTGATCCGTAAGCTCCTACGCACACGCACACACACACACACACACACACACACAAAAGACAGACTGTCAGTGTAAGGGAAAGGAGATAGTGTTCCAAAATCCTAAAGCCCTCTTCTCCGAGTGATATCAACAAAGACACGCCAATAAGTCACTCTCCTTCACACACACACACACACACACACACACACACACACACACACACACACACACACACACACACACACACACACACACACACACACACACACACACACACACACACACACACACACACACACACACACACACACACACACACACACACTGTGAGGGTCGTACCAGCGTGTCCGTCTCGGACAGCGCCTCCTCCAGGTTGCGGCTGCGGGAGGTTTTCATCTTCTCCAACGGAGGCTGCTCCCCCTGCTGGGAAGACAAGGGAGCGGCGACTCTCAGTCGATGTAACAGGAGCCGAAGTCGACATGCAGCGGTAAGGAAGAACGTCACAACTTAGTGGAGGATAACAGAAGTGATGTTGACAAAAATTCTACAAAGTGTGCGGGCGACTCTCGACACTGAAGGGGCTCGGTCCGGTGCAGCTGTTCGTACGCAGGAGAAACATCACGGCAGTGAGAAAAAAAACATCCATTCAGATCCACGAGATGAGAGACACTATTTATTTTTTTACGGAGCACATGGAGGCTGCTGCGGAGGAGATATTGGATTTATGCTCCATTAAAGAATCATCCAGTCGGAGGCATTTCCCAAATTTTACATCTGCAATGTGCGACTATGTAAATACCTATGTATCAATCTATCTTTATATTTATGTATCTATCTATCTATGTATCTATCTATATATCTATGTATCTATCTATGTATCTATTTATGTATATATCTATCTATGTATCTATCCATCTATATATTTATGAATCTATATATCTATGTATCTATCTATCTATCTATACATCTATGTATCTATACAGATATGCATATATCTATCTATGTATCTATCTTTCTATGTATCTATATATCTACGTACTATCTCATTATGTCACTGTACAGTGTTGTTGTATTGCCATGAGTTTGACTTTGTAAACTTTGCATTTGGTATAAAACTGTATAGTAAATGGGAAGTTTTAGTTGGGAGATTTTCAGGCTTGGTTCTCGACACATGACGGTGGTTTTTTTGTTGTTTTTTTCCTGTTTAATGATTCATGATCATGAGACGTCCTCGTCTGTTGCTTTCAAGAGCGGGACGTGGTTTTGTGGAGGCCGATGAACAAATTGCTGTGAAACTGAATTTTCTCTTTCCCCCCTGGGGGACAATAAACCAAAGGAACTCGTGAACTAACCGTCTCATCGTGAAAACCCTCGTCACAAGTCGACCGGTTGCGATCAGTTCAACATAAGAGTAATTTCTCCTTCTAGGATTGTTTGTCTGGAGACTCTGTGGAGCCGCAGGGACGACGGGTTTCCAGTAATTCACCAGGAAGAAGAGAAGATTGTTTGAATAAGTTAGGTGGTTTTTGATGATAGCAATGATTTCCTTTACAAAAACTCAGCAATTAATCATTTATAGAAAAACCCTCCATGATATCAGCTAGAGCAGCAACAGTTAATCGATTAGTAATCGACTACTAAATTAATCGGCAACTATTTTGATCATCGATTAATCGGTTGAGGTAGTTTTTATGAAGAAGAAAAAAATCTCTGATTTCTGCTTCTGAAATGTGAATCATTTCTGGTTTCTTTGCTCCTCTGTGACAGAAAACTGAGAATCTGCGGTGGGTGGGCAAAACAAAACGCCGTCTTGACGTGTGGGGAAACACGGGTCGATTAATGGAGGAAATAATCAGCTCGACGCCGCTCACTGGAACGTCAGCTGCAGAGTTTGCGGTTTTCATATTTGTGTGTTGCACCTCAGACGTCCCTTCAGAGGGGGCAATGAAAGATTTACAGTCCCTCCTGACATGGCAACGGGGAAAACAAATCACCACCACGAGGGCCGTTTCCCGCCGACGCCTCCTCGTGAATCTCCGTTACTCACCGGGCTGAACGGGTCTCGGCCCAAACTGCCTTTGCTGTTCAGGCTGCCGATCTCCGTCTGCGAGCTGGACTGAGACATTCCCTCGAAGAACGGCCTGAACAAACGGGCACATCAAGATAACATCTTTTTATTCAAATGGTGGCTTCTAGAGTGAAAACTGCACGTACATATGACACATATTCATTATCCAAGATAGACAGAGGAAGGAAGACGACAAAGAGTCCATAAGTTATAGTTGTGATCTATTTATATTTCTCTTTTCATGTGTCACAACGTGATTTTTTATAACCGAGTCTTTGTAGGCCACTAAAATAAGGAGAGAGGAAAAAAAGATAGGAATAGAAAGAAGAGAGAAACAAAAGCACAGTGAAATACAAATAAATGACCAAAAATAAGTTTTAAGAAGGATTTAAAAATGGCTCATTTGTTATTGTTTGACCTCCTTAACAAGACAAGACTATTTGAATGTATATATATATATTTTCACTCAAGAGCTATTTTGATGCTATCAGACTTTTTTTTCTCCAAACAATAATTATGATCATAGAAAATCCCTGCTGTGAGTTGAATAATTAGTATTTCACTTTAGGAAATAAAAAAATATATATTTTAAGGAAAACCATAGGGAATTAGATTAGCTTTTTCTAATATAATATATATTTATATTTGGAAGTTTTGGCTTAAAGTTGCATTTCGATCAATTCCAAGTTAACCGGCATGTAATGAGCAGTTTCCACCAACAGAGGGGGCTCTGACTTGTCTAAGTCCTGAGTCCTATCACAAAGGCGAGGAAGCAGGTAGATGTGTGTGTGTGTGTGTGTGTGTGTGTGTGCGTGCGTGCGTGCGTGCGTGCGTGACCATTACCGTAGTTTTGGCTTGGGCGTGCTGAGGATGCTGTCCGTCTCCTCCATCTCCGGCCCGCTGTCGCTGGGGTTGTACATCTCCAGGCTGTCGTAGAGCTCGTCCAGGTCCTCCTCCACCTCCTGGATCTGCTCCCTGCTCACGTGCTCCAGGCCGAAACCGACCTGGAAGCCACGCACAGGAATGTGAGAAGATAATAGCAACACGCTGACATTAAAGAATGTACCCCACAAGGCTTTGCAGGGTCGGGGATTTCCCAGCAGGTAAAAAGGGAAAGAGACACAAGATGTTTACAAGCCACTGTGTTAAAGTCAGAGTGAGTCACGTGGACCAGACAGGATCGTCAGTACATGCTGAACCTGGATACTGTCGTATCAACGTGGTCTTTCTTCATGCATGTACAGTAAACACACAGAAAGATACATGTCAAAGTATATATATATATATATATATATATATATATATATAGTTCCATAAAATCAAAGAGGCAGCATCCTCTAATTCTTGTTTTCTCCTGACACTGATTCCAATAACCTAAACCCAGAGGATAAGTATCAAATACCGATAATGTTTTTATCTTTGTCAATACGACACACACACTCACACACACGTACACTCGCAGACTATTTTAATCTACAGTGATTAAGCGTTGCCTATGTTTTGTCCTTGTTTTTTTTCCGAGCTGCCAGCTGAACCTCAGTTGTTCTGCAAAATCTCTCCCACACACACACACACACACGTGTACTCACACACACACAAACACGTCTCTGCGCGTCTTCAAAGCAGAACTGAAAAGACGAGTCGACTTCAGCGACACCTCGACACACACACGCACACACACACACACACACACACACACACGCACACACACTGAAACCTTGCGTACGAAGCAGAGGTGTTATACAAGTCTGGGGGCAGAAGGGGGGGGGGGGGGGGGTGTCACGAGGTGAGGAAGAGGAGACGCCCACCTCGTCTGTGACTTTAAACCTCTTCAGCAGGGCGACAAACTTCTGCTTGATGTTCGGTTGCTGTGGAGAAAGAAAGCAGGAAAATGAAGAGGAGGGCGACGAGTTCGCACTCGCGCGCGTGTGTGCGCGCGTGTGTGTGTGCGACGCAGGGGACGCACAGCGTAGACGGAGACGACAGCAGCGAGATACGATCCATCATTTCCCCTTCTCTTTCTTTCACGCTCGATGACTCAGAGCAGCAGCAGTTAATGACACAGAGTCGGGGCCGTTTCTGTGATATGACAGACACTGGCGTATAATCAAATCTAATTCCTCTCCTGTTTATCTCGTCACTCTCTACAAACCCGAAACACTCAAGTTTCACTGGAGGCGACAGTATGTTTCGACGGGAGGAAACTCAACAGCACTTGGGAAAATCCATTTTCGAAACGACGATGCTCCTGGTTGTCTTCTGACGAACATCAATCGCGTCGGGAGTGGCTGCGTACGCGTGTACGCGTGAGCCAGTCGAATCAAATTTATTGGAAAGGGCTCCTTTTTTTCACGAAGCAGGTTTTGCCGTAAATTGCTTTACAGACGACACACGCTGCTTCAGAGAGAAGAGAGGGATGAGAGAGAGGAAGGGATGTGGAGGCGGCGTGGATGAATGAGCCGAGGCGTTGTTTTTCTTTTTCTCACTCTGGTGATGGCGGCGTTGGAGGCGAGCTTGCGCCTCGGCTTCTTCTTCCTCACCTCCTCGTCCTCGTCGAACAGATACTGAGAGAGAGAGAGAGAGAGAGAGAGAGGGCGACAGGAAGAAGAGGAGGAAAAAATGTCTCAACACAAACTATTTCAAAAAAAACCTTGACGACAGGGGGCGACGTTATGTCCACTGCCCCCGGTGCACTTGATGCACACGTGTGTTAATCCGCAGCTTAAAGAAAATAGTTCCCCAGGCAAATAAAATCAAGTTTGAGTTATGAAACCACGCGGTTCTGAGGCATTGTTTAAAGACGTGCATCTTTGGAAGAGGTCACAAAGTCCGGCGACACGTGGACGGACATATTGTTGAAAAAATATAGAATGACATCAACGTTACTCTCTCACGTCATGTCGTTTGTTTTGGACGAGCGGCAATTCTGGTAATTCGTTAAAGTCGTTGCCGAGTTGTGGCAACTGGGAAAGTCCAAAGTGGCCGGGAAGACATGGGATGTCGGCCGTTTATTCAGACGATGCACAAATTGTACGTAATGATCCTTTTTTTTTATGCCGCAAGTGTTGATGGTCTAAAACAGAACAGTTTAGAAAATAATTTCAAAGTTCACCTTTGCTCCCTTCTGTTCGTCCGACCGCTCTCGACCAATGATTAAAAAAACAGATTTTAGCCATAACTGTGTCAAAAGATTAAAAATCATAGAAGAAAAAAAAATCACGAAAATACAATAATATGTCCTGGGCCTTCTGGTTTTCCTTGTTCCCAGGGGATTACGCCAAGGTCAGCGAAAGAGTCGGCTGCAGTAGAACTCATTTAAAATCAATATCCTTCGTCTGTTAACGGGATTCCACTTGGACTCTGAAATCCTTTTTGTCTGACTCCGACACACATACCTGCCCATGGACGGGGTCGTCGCTGCCCTCCTGCTCCGACGAGTAGCTCTCCTCCTCTTCCTCCGAGTAGTTGTCGATGTCGGGCGAGCGATCTGGAGAGACGGAGGAGGGGCGCGGTGAGGAAATCGTATGACGAGGAGGGGGGGGGGGGGGCAGTTTGAGGACGGACCGGCGGGGCTTACCGGACATTTTGGCTTTGGGCCCCTCGTGGTCGATGGGCTGGCTGGACAGGGAGTAGACCCGCACCTCGGCCACGGGCACCGAGGCGTCCTTCAGCTGGCTGTGGAGCCCCAGGACCTGGGCCCCTTCGCTGGGGTGCTGCATCACCTGGGAGACGGATTTACGTTATACGGTATCATATTTTAATGTAATTTGAGTAGATTTGCTTTCATTTCATGGAGCGATGAGGAACAACATATCATGAAAGCTTCTGCAGTGGGGCCTAAAAGAAGACTCAATTTAAGTCTCACATTGTAATAATAATAAATAAACTTTATGGATATCGCACAGAAGCTTAAAAAAACATATTAAGACAATAAAAAAATGATTAAAACAATGTTCAAACAATACAATCTTGGATTTCAAAAACACAGCAATATAAGAAAAGAAAATCACACGGTTGAATCTATTAAATTCAATAGCATAAAAATAGGTTATTATATATTATATAGCTTTTTTAATTTTTTTAATTTATTTATTTATTTACGAATCCGTTTGAATCGGTGTCTTTTGGGGACCTGTCTTTGTTTTATGTGTACGTGTTGAATCTATGATTATGATTTATATACTGTACATGTAAAAAATTATGATTTTTATATGTAATAAAAATGCGTCTACAACTCAAAAAAAAAGTAATAAAAAAAAGGTAGGGTCTAACTCTTGCGATGTCTCCTGGCTGATAAACTTTCTTTGCAATGTTGCTCATATCTGAGTAGAATATTATTTCATCCCTTACATCTACCTCTGGCGATTCTACATCATTAATGGATATTGATTTTTCAGTCTTTTAAACGAGAGAGGTGAAGGTTTTCAACTCCTCACATTGACTCACACTGAAAGTGGTTTAAACAAGAACCTGTCGTGCTAAAAAAAACTGTTTTTCTCGGAAGAAGCCAGATGCATGAACTTCTGAAGAAATATTCAGGGAGAAGGAGCTCGTGGTGGACAGCGCGTGATTTAAGCGGCATCAGAGGAAGACGGGAAGGAGGAGGGGAGACGGAACTTTGGCAGACAGAACTGAGGACAGAACTGAGGACAGACGAGAGGCAGACGTCGAGAGGAAGGACGATAAGGGAACAATGAGGCCGGGGGTGTGGGCGGAGAAGATGAACAACAATAGCGGTCGGGGATTAATGAAACGAAAGACTAACGACGGATGAAGAAGGTGGAACGTGTGAGGCAGCATCACGTCTCCGCTGTGTGTTTGTGTAAATGAGTGACTCTCTCTCTCCCACACGTCGAACACAGACGCACGCTGCCGCGGTGCGAAGAAAAGAAAACAAAGCTGCCGATTTGAACCATTTTCCAGAAACTATTTTACTGCGTTTACTATTTTAATTTTTTTCCCTACAGTCTATTTCCCCTCATAGAGACTAAGTCCACTGATGGATTTATTCCAGGTTCATCCTCTGAAATTCTTTATTAAATACATTTACAGTGTCAAGTGAATTATCACACAGATAATTAGAGATTCTAAGTGTTCCTTTCCATCGCTGCAGCATCAGAGGTTGTAGTTAAATTGTTAAATTTCATGATGTTGAATTATTAAATCGTGTGGGGGGGGGGAATAAAAGGATATAGTCTGTCATTCTATTTTAATGTGTTTTTTAAGAAACCGCAAAAGAGGCAACTCATCACTGAAGACTTATGGTTACTGGTTACATTAAAAAAATGTATGAAGTGTTATCACATCATGTTGGAGAGTAAAATAATTCAGATATCGACCAATCGGCCAATATATGTATATACATACAATTATACCTAACCCTCATGACCAAGAAATTTAAATGGGGCTTGATGTTTTACAGTTTAACCTTAAAATTGATCATAAATAACTTTTAAGAGAAAGAAAACAAAAATACAACCGAGTATAAAGAACTTGAATTAGGTAAAAAGTAAAAACGAAAACACGAGTGCAAATCCTTTCCGCGTCGGTTTATTCTGTAAAATAAAAGTTTTCATATCGACACACACACACACACACACACACACGCACACGCGCAGATGGGAGGAGGAGACGGTCACATTCGCTCTGATATTGGGTTAGAAATCACTTTGCGGCGACACTCAGGCGAAATCAGGTTACAGCGAGAGAGGCGGGAGGGAGGGAGGGAGGGAGGGAGGGAGGGAGGCTGGAAGGAAAACGAGCCCGTGACCGGCATTTTGTCGGGTTAACAGCTCGGCTCAGCTGGGACCGTTTGTGTGGCGGCAGAGGACGAGACTCCGCTGACACGACAACGAAGGCCGAACACACACAGAAATGCTCCGGAGCTGTGGGAACTTTCTTCACTGTTAACTGTGTCTGATGGTGACATTTTGTTTTTTATTGTTTTGGGAAATGAAGAATCAGACAATATGGAGCCCCTAATAACGCAAGTTACAGTAAATTGCTTTTTAAGTGACGGCGCCTCGTGTGTTTGTTTTTAAAATGAAGAATCTTAGTGGGGGGGGGGGGGTTTTAACAATAGGTGATGAATTCTCTTCAGATTCTGGGAAAAGTGAAAGAACTATTGGGAAATCCAAAGAAAAGAACATGTCAAAAGCCACGACAACCGCCTCTGAACCAGGCGTGCCGCCGCACGGTACCTCGGCCATGTTGATGAGGCCCAGCGCCAGCGTCTTGTATCCCAGGATGGTGCGATTCTTGTAGCGCTTCCGCCGCTGCAGCATGATCTGGAGCTTGTTGGCGTCCCTCTTCAGGAAGTGTGGATACTGCGAATTCAAAAAAAAGAAGAAATCAAGTAAAAACACGCGTCAGCATGACGATGGCTTCCGACTGATGAAGAGGGAGAACGCTCGCTTTTGCCGGGTCGTGGTAATCAGGGCAATCTAGTCGCCGGGGCATCGTTGCGTAACGCGCCCGCACCCCGCTGACCCGTCTCCGGCGTCCTGAGGTGTCGCAGCACTTAATAGTCCCAGACCCGAACTGGGACATAACCCCGTCATTAGAGATCTCACCTGCTGCCGCTCGGCAGGCGGAATCGAGAGCGACTCCCGTGACAAATGTTGAAAGACTCGGAATCGCTTTGCTGCTCTGGGCCCGTCGCTCTGCAGCGTACAAGATAAAAATGTCTGGCTCGGCGAGAGAGAGAGAGAGAGAGAGAGAGAGAGAGAGAGAGAGAGAGAGAGAGAGAGAGAGAGAGTCCCCGACCTTTCAGCAGCATTTAGAAAAAAGGGAAATGATGATTTAGAGCAGGGGGGAAAGAAAGAAATGTCCCGCTCTGGCTGAGCGGACAGAGACGGCGGATGTGAAACGCCGCGCTGGTGCAGCGTTGGCGTTTTGTAGCATCTCTCTGCACACGTGCGACAAAGACAAGGCATTTTTTTCATGCAAATCAGAGGGTTCCATTTCGGATCAGCCCCGCTCGTGACAAACGAACGAAGTATCAAAAACATATTTTGAAAAAAAAACTTGTACACTTTGCTTGTACATAACTGGAAGAAGAGTGCGTGCAGGGCTTTTCAGGATTATCGTGCATTTTTCAGGGGGTTGTGCCAATTGAAATTTCTTTGTTGTTTTGGGATAAATTGCGTTAACATTGGAGGAAGAGAGGAAGAAAAAAGAAACTCCTTAGCTGTTGGTGTTACCTCCAAATATTTCAGGGGTGCTTTTATTTGTGGCTTTATTTGGTACAGGGAGAGATAACAGTGTTATAGAGAGAGAAGAAAATACCATATGCAATAAATAAAAACGCTTTGATGCAGACTGAAGCATCTTAACCTCAACTCAACGGAGGGGCACGGAATTTTATTCGTGGTTGTGTCCATAAGAAATTGAAAGATTTTTTCATTGTATTTTCACCATCCTCTTCAGTTCACAGAGAATAATTCCACATGCAACGATCAGAGCTGTGCATGACATCGTTTGGCCCCTGTGATGCTCTACAAAAAAATAAAAAAACAGGTACGTGACACCTGACCTCCGGATATTATGAATATTTCATCTGGGCGTGAAAACTTCATTTCATCAGTTGACCTTTCTCTACTTTCAGAGTCAAGAATTTGTTGTTGGCGAGAGAAGGAATAAGTAGAACGTCTTGGTTTGCGTTTGACTGGCAGGGCGACGGGGGGTTTACCTGCAGGGAGAAGGTGAGCTGCAGGTCGGTCTCCGTCAGCCCCGCCGACGACAGCAGGATCTCGTTGGAGCGCAGGATCCGCTTGGAGCCCTGACGGAGGACGAGACATACAAGACACAGCTCGTCATGACAGCAGGAGGGAGGAGGAGTGTTTGATTTTCAAAATGTATTGGTGTACTGAGATAGAAAACAAGAAGGAGACCGAGAAAAAACGAGCCTCGGTCTGTGTAGGAAGAGGAGGAAGTTTGTCCTCATCCAATAACATGAGTCAACAGAACCGTGGTGGAAAAGTGCAACTCTGGTGCTTTGTTGAGCAACATTTCAACATCCAGCCGAATAGAAAATACAATTGTGCTGATGGGAGCTAAAAGGGATAATTGCGGAATTAAGGGCTGAGCTTGAAAAATCATCCACCACGTATCTATTCCCTGGAGTTTAAATCAGACGTGACAAACACGAACATGTACAGTCGTCCCCCTGCAGGGAGCTGCTGGTACTGCGTTCATGTCGTAGAATCAGCAAATCTGACTAACTTTTTAAGCTACTTTGATTTTAAACCATATTCATTTTCTGTTTCAAAACATCATACCATCACTTTTTATTATTCTGAACAATATTTTCATGTGCGTCCCCTAGCAAAAGTGGTTTTCTGTTTCATGGTTTCCATGTTCGACAGCCGCTGCGGTCAATCGTGCTTTGTTTCCCCCCCTTTCGTCTGTCCCGGGTCTGGTTTACCTGCAGTTTGACGGCGATCACCACCGACGTGAGGTCTTTGTCCAGCTCCTTCAGCATGATCAGCTTCTTCAGAGTCAAGTTGAACAGCCTGCGGAAAAACACACAACGAGACGTGACGTTAGAGATGAAGTTCTGTTTGGCTTCGCGGCGCGTGGACGCGTGTGACTCGGCACAATGTCCTGCTGCGTTTCTTCGTATGTCAACGACAAACAAAAAATGTAACACAGACAGAAATGTTTTTGGTTTTTTTCAAGAGAACACAAAAGAGTCAAACGAGATGAGAAGCACTTGAAAAACTGAAATGGATTCGCGGGGGGGGGGGGGGAAGACACAAACACACAGCAGCTGTGCAGCCAGAGGTCAGTGTGTTCAATAATTCATATCCAGAGGAGCTTTGGAGTCAGACAGTAAACCACTAAAATAGACCCGGCGGGGCAGACTGGGGGCAAGCAGGAAGAGACGGAGGGAAAAAACAATGAGGGATTTAAAAAATAAAAGATCGAGAGAGAACCCAATGTCAAAGTACGATCTGCAGAGAAGTCAGACAGACGGACAACGGAGCGGAGAGAGAAACAGAAGGACGAAAAGATGTACAGTAGAGACAGGGGAATGAATACGGGGGGAGGAGGACACGACGAGCAGCCGGACACAGGAGAGAGAATGCGAGATCTCAAGGACGACGGAGGCCGATTAACTGTCTGACATGAGAAATATATAAAAAGACGGAAGGAGAAGAAGAGTGAAAGGTGTCATTCTTAATAATAAGAATAATAATTGTTATGACTGATGCACGACATCGTACAATAAAGACGTAGAACTACAAAGGACAATAATGGAGGGGAAAAGAAGAAATTTTAAAAAAAATACAAAAGAAAATAAAGTACAAATACGTATCGCTTTGACCAATTGAACTCATTTTAGTTGTTATAAGTTCCCTATTTTCCGGCTGCAGCCTCTGAAACGCGCGGGTCTGAGGGACTAGACAAATGTCAATCGCCGACGATCAATAACGGCGGCAATCTTCGCAGCCCACACAGATCGATAGTCAGTCAGCGCGTGTCTGTGCACTCGGGCCTCTGGTGCAAACCTCCGGGGACGACTGTTGAGATGAAGGGCAGCGAGGGTGGACGGGAACAGAATTGCGCCTCTCCGGCCCCCTACAGCCCCGCTTGGCGGCCAACGCCAGGGGAACGGCGTGAGGCCGGTTTTGTGGAAGCGCCTCAGGTTGCGGCGACAGCGCGTTGTTCCTTGCGACAGATCAGGTTTCACTTCTTCCAAACCTGTATGTTGAGAATTAATAAATTCAAAAAAACTCTGGTTCCAATACAATACGATCAAGTTTTCTTGCCACCAATACAAAGACCACCGCAACATCCTCATGATGGAAATAGTTTTTGGCGTGCGTGCGTGGCTTTAAGAGGAAGGTGCCTGCGACGTCTCCCATGACAACAGTCCGTCAAGGGAGCTGTGACCTTGCCGTGTCGTGCTGACCTTCAGGCATTGTCCTCTTTTATTTATTCTTTCTTCCCTCCGCCTTAATCTTTACTTCACCTCCTCTTTCTCCTTGTTTTCATGACCTTCACCCTTCCTCTCATCTCACATCACCTCTCCTCCGTCCTCATCTCCTCCCCGTCGTCCTCCCGTAGGACAACTGCCTGCCGTCCCTCCTGCCCACTCCGCCTGGCCTTTCTTCATTTTCTTAAATAAAGTTACATCTCTTCCTCCTCCTCCTCCTCCTCCTCCTGCCTGCTAATTGTGATCGATGGCGTTGCAGGATCTGCCGTCAAAGACGAAGTGTAGGGGTCGTGTCCTCCTCCTTCATTACCTCCCCCTGCTCCTCTCCTCGTTATCATTCCATTACATGGATTAGTCCGTCCCGGACGCAAGGCCGGGCCAAAGTCTTCTCATTGTGGTCACACACACACACACACACACACCCACGTCATAATACTTCAAGTGGAAAAAGTCAAACCATCTTAAAATCGAGTGGAAGTGAGTCAACGCACGTCTGGTGATTCCTACAGCGGCAACACAACCAGCCGACTTATTAATGCCCCTGGCCACGGGCAGACGAGAAGGGCTTAGGCTAACACTCTGAAACAGACTGAATCACACGCTGCATAGTTAGAAGTTAATCGCACACACACATATAGGGATAACGCATACACCAGAGAGTGATCATTTTGTGTGTGTGTGTGTGTGTGTGTGTGTGTGTTTCGGCGTAAGCACTTGGGAGTAAAAATACACACACACACACGGGACACAAGGGACGGGAGAATATTGTGTTCAAACACCCAAAAAATCTGTGTCTTGAGTGTGTGTGAGTGTGTGTGTGTGTGTGTGTGTGTGTGTGTGTGTGTGTGTGTGCGTGTGTGTGAGAGGAGGTAGGAGCTGCTTTGGCTTAAAACTCACATGAGGGTTTGTTTTTTTTCAACATTTTTTCAATAAGCTTATCGGTGGTCTGCACACAGTAACCCCTCACACACTTATGCACACACAAACACAAAATGAAAGGCAATATGTTCCGCGTGGAACCGAAGGCACCGACGGGTAATGATGTGTAAAGACAGAAGCGATCTCGTAGTGTGTGGACTCTCGCAGGCAAAGCATTCATTTCCTCTGCCGACAACAGTCTGAAAATAGCTGTCGGCTGAGCGGAGGCAGCCTGTGAAGATGTCAACAGTTTGGCAGAGCCCCCGCTGAATCATTTTTCCTCCTCTCGCCTTTTTTAAATATATTAAGAGGCAAGCGGCATAATTCCGACGGCAAAGACATCTCGAGCTCTCGAGAGGACGAGCGAAAGCAACGGCGCGAGCGTGAAAAAACCTCTCAGGTGTTAATGACTGTACGCAGTTTTTTATTGCATATGAAATTTCCATCCATTAGGATTACACAGATTTGACATATAAACAAACTGAGAAACGTGATGTTATCCGTCCGTCACGCATACATTTTAAATACACAATAATAACCAGATTTACACATTCATGATCAATAAAATCCAACTTGGTTCCAGTTAGTAAGAACCAGGTTTATGTGCCCGTTTGTTTGAATTCACATTCACGTTTTATTAGTTTGTTTGATGATAAATATGTCAAATCCAAATGGATGGTGATTTTATTTTAATTTTTGATTTTACTTTTATTCAAACTTCCTCCTCAGATTCATTAAAGCTACAGTGTGTAATATTTCGAAGAACTTATTCACAGAAATTGAATATATTGTCCATAACTACTTGTTCATTTATGTATAATCAACTTTGAATGAGTTGAATATAGCGACATGAGGTGGACCCGACCTCCGTGTGAGTCGCCGTGTTTGCTACGTCGCGGTGAATACGGTTGTTGCACAAACCGGTCCAGAATACGAAAACCGGAAATGGAATCAGCGGTGCGCCACCATAAAGTGTCCCCTGTCGGTTTCTAAGTCGGTTGCAGTTTGCAGCTTTACCACCAGGTGCCGACAGAAAAGTACAAAAATGACACCCGATTGGGATTTGTCCTTCCTATCGTCTTTTCCTCTCCACTGTCCCTTGACCTCGGTGGAAAACGTCACGAGGACTTTCACTATACCACGTCAACGATGTTCTTGACGTGCAATGGATTGTGGGGCGTCCGTTTCTCCTTTCCTTTCGCATGAGAAAGTCACCTATGCTAAAGGAGATAGGGAAGGAAGAATTGAAGCACCTTTCCTATCGTTTAGCGAATCCCAACAGCTCCTATCAGGGCTGCCGGGTCACTGCAAGATTCAGGAAACTCCCTGGGCCACGTTTGACAGTTCGACCGCACCTCCAGAAATGCATGTCTACACCAGCGATAAAAGAAAGAAGGGGTTGGAGGAGCAGCGATGAGGATCCAGTGACTCTTGAACGCCCCGCTATAGGAGCACAAGCCGCCTGCAGAGCGGACTGAGTCATAAAGCGCCGCCGTCTGCAGCGGCGCGACGACCAATGAGCTGCTGGAGACATCCATCACCGAGGAGGAGAAATCGAGTTAAGTGTTGGAGATGGGGTTGGAGCACGTTGAGAGATAGACCAGTGTGTGTGTGTGTGTATATGTGTGTGTGTGTACATATATATATATATATATAGGGTAGACGCCCCTGGCTTGGTCTTATATATGATTAACATGCTGGTCACAACGGCAGTGAGGCTCCAGTGAGGCGGAGGCTTCCTCCCTCCTCGACCCACAGTGCTGCAGCAGACAACATAAAAAATTAAAAGGCAGCGAAGCAGAGCAGTCCGACAAACACCATTGCCTAGGTTTTTCGGTCTATGGAATAAATTGTTTGTTTAAAAAGCCTCGGACATCATGACAAAGCACACGCAACACACGTTTGTCATCGTCGTTGTCGTCGTCGTCGCCCTGCCCCAATCGGCGGCGGCTCTCATCGCCGTCGGCGCACACACCGAATGCTCAAGGTTAAAAATCGGGCTGGGCTGGGATCAAGTTCAAGACGCGCGCAGGAATCATCTAGGATTGAGGATTCGGTTTTACGTGCATGGTGCGGGATTACATACAAAGCCAAAGAGGACGGGGATGGCGCGGAACTTTGCGTCGTTCGGAACGAGTTGAAATATTTGTGTGACGCGTTCTCAGATTTCAGGTGACTCATTAATCAAATACATTTATAAAAGCACACATCCGGGAGAACCGGCGGTAGCTGTGGGAGGAATGGCATTTAACATCGTCTGACTCACGGAGCAGGAAGGGATGACGTGGACTCGTGAACAACTTCTGTTCCAAAAAGAAAAACCGATAGCTGCACTTTCCAGTATCAAACGTTCCTCCTGAACCAACTTTGCAAAGCTCCCTGAATTCAACTCAACTCAACAAGGTTTGCCCCTAACCCTTTTATTGTACAGCATCAAGATGCATCGGCTAAATAGACCCTTTTTTTAATATTAGACCTGTAGAGTCACTGTGGCTGTGACACTGTGGTTAGTTTTAACACAATCTTTTCCCGGAGCTTTTCAACCACACATCATGTTTTCTTTTTTAATGAAGTGGCTTTGTTTTACTTTGTTTTACTTGTTACAGTTTCTGTCTAAAATATTGCAACTTTAACAAGTATTTTGATTATCAATGAATCAATCAATCGATGAATCGATTCTTGGTTGGTTAGTTTGGTCCATTCAAAATGCCAGAAAATTGTGAAGAATGCGCATTCAAATTCCCAAACAAAGCCCGAGGCCCGACGTCCCAGTTCGTCCGCCCGCCTGTCGAAATAGCTGCGGCTCGACAACGGAGGGACGACTACCGCGCCGTATGGTGCGAATCGATTGACGCAGCCACTTGAGGGAGCGTGACTGCCGGCGGGGCCACGTTGATATGGCAGATATGAAATGTCCGCCAATATCTGACGGCGTTTAGCAGTAGAAGGGCTGGGCGACGCGGATGAAGACGTCGAAACAGAAATACAAATCCACCGTGCACCCGGTCATTGAGACGTTTCCCTTCAGCAGAATGGGGAGCTCAGGTGTTCATATTTTCATGACCAAGCTTTCATATCTGTGTGTTTCAACTGGGATTAATTAGAATTAACTATTTGTTGACATGGGTTAACATGCCCTCGACCTCCGTTGCCTCTTAAGGGGGCCACCGGTGCGTCGTCCCCCCCCCCGCAGGGCGCTGCTAACCTCATTAGTTTAGGTTATTTTAGACGCCATATTGTGGCTCGTGTGTGGGTGTGAAATGTTTTTTCATCGGAGTCGTTCAGGTGCCGTCAAGGCTCCCTTGCTTAGAATAAATGTGCACAAATGAGCTCGTGGCCTCCTGCTCCTCGGAGGTCTCGCCCCCGTTCTTTTCAACCGCGTCCGCTTTCATTTGTTGTTTTTTAGCTTTTCGTGGCAAAAAAAAAATAATCCAGGTTGAGGTGCTTCGAGGTGCCAGTGCTGGGCTAAAAATATTTGAAACGCGCTCGTGGGACCCGAGCGAAGCGAGCCTGCGACCGGTGACGATAACGGACGGAGAGCGTTAGGCGGCAGAATATAACGTCCCGGGGGAAGATAAGACGTGAAATGAAAACCGAGAATCAGTCTCTGACAATTCTCTCTTCCGTGGCGTGTGTGTGTGTGTGTGTGTGTGTGTGTGTGTGTGTGTGTGTGTGTGTGTGTGTGTGTGTGTGTGTGTGTGTGTGTGTGTGTGTGTGTGTGTGTGTGTCTGCAAACTAATTCTATTAATAATGCTCCTGGCCTGAGCCAAGTCTAAGTTGATGTCTTGTCAATCTTGGAAGGCGTGTCACCGGCAGGTTGTTTTTACAGCAGGGTCACGATCAGACTGACACAATGCATCAGGACCTCTGTGTGTGTGTGTGTGTGTGTGTGTGTGTGTGTGTGTGTGTGTGTGTGTGTGTGTGTGTGTGTGTGTGTGTGTGTGTGTGTGTGTTACAGGCTTGTTCTCCCCTGCATCGCTTCACCCGCTCCGGTCGGACACGATGCCGCGAAGGCCGATTAGCGTTGAGATTCTCCGGAAGTAACTGTCGCGTCTTCATCCGAAAGAGGACACACACACACACACACACACACACACACACACACACACACACACACACACACACACACACACACACACACACACACACACACACACACACACACACACACACACACACACACACACACACACACACACACACACACACAGATTGATTTGCACTGATGAATGAGCACATCAGTCTGTCAGCAGGTGTGTGTGTGTGTGTGTGTGTGTGTGTGTGTGTTTAGGGAAAAACAAGTGTGTAAAATGTACGTGTCAGTCTGAGTGTGTGGGAGAAACAGTCATAGAACCAGAGTGGGCGAGCGAGCGTACACTGGCGTAAGTAGGTTACAAGTGACACGTAACATAACTGTGTGCGCCAGTGTGTGTGTGTGTGTATGTATGTACCACGTGGACAGTACAGTGTATGCACCCCTGAGCATGCAGTATGTGGTTTACCGTACAGCGATGAGGCGGTCGTGTCTATCAGTGTGACTCATATTCAATCTAAAGAGAGAGCGGAGCAGAAGTGACTCCTCCATAACAGCGCACACACACACACACACACACACACACACACACACACACACACACACACACACACACACACACACACACACACACACACACACACACACACACACACACACACACACACACACACACACACACACACACACACACACACACACACACACACACACACACACACACACAACGTGCTCGTCCTGGCTCTCTCTGCTGTGTGAGCTTTTAAGAGCGAGTGACTGCTCGTCGGTGGGTGGACACTTCACTTTGTTTTCTCCCTCGTGTTGTTGTACGCGCCTTGTGAAAGACATGAGAGCTCACTGTGCTCCTCATTTGATCCCGTTGGACATTTGTTGTGTCCAATCGTGCCATAATTACAGGAGAGCGCGGCTTCACCCTCGACGGGCCGAGTGGGTGTTTTTGTTGGCAAATCTGAAGGAATTCCCTCGAGCTCGACCCGAAAGCGATGTTTACGGATTGACACCGAGCAAGAATAAGTGTGTGTGTGTGTGTGTGTGTCATCTCCACTGCAACACGTAGCTCTGCTCTAGAATAGCACAAGAAAAAAAGGAAGGAAGAAGAAGAAATGATAATAATAGAAATGTAAATATCCGTGCTCGCTGATCACACCCATCATCCAGTCTCTGTGCTTCACGTACAGTACGAGTCTGTTACGTAACCGTGTGAACAAACGGCTGAATGGAAGAAATACAGAGAGCTGAAAGTGACGAGTAGCAGCCTGTGGCCTGAATTCGAACGTGTGAAACAAACACGAGCATTTTTTAAAAATGGGACATGGAGCTCACGGTGCCTTCAAGAGGCGCTCGGGGGGGGGGGGGGGTTGCGTTTGTGTTCCTGACAAATAGGGGCACTCGACGGAGATGACTTCAATCTAGTGTGCCACGACTGACTGACAAGCAGAAACAAAAGCTCTTGTTTCTTTCGTCCCCTTCACTCAACATGGAAAAAGGGCAAGTGAGAAAGAGAAACCTCAAACCACAAAAGCAGGAACTTCCAGGCAGCGGCCATTGTTGCCGTACTTGCAGCCGAAAGAACCTGAAAGCGCGCGCGCACACACACACGCACGCGCACGCGCACACGCACACGCACACACACACACACACACACTCAGGGACAGAACCTGGCAGCGCAGCCACCGCATGCGATTCACATCATCCACGTAACAGTTTCCAGATTAGTAGAAAAATATGCTGCAGAAATATGTCCGCCACCGTTTTAAAGGGGGCAGTGAGAGATTTTGGAGAAAGATTGTTTTCTTTGTTGAACCGCATTTCTCGGGAGGCCGATAACCACCACCAGCCCTTCACGGACATATATCTGTGTTTGCTGGTATGTGCCCATATGGAAACTTTTCTTTTTTACTTTGTTTAACAGGGTCTTTAGGCTGGAAGAAGATGAAAGATTCATCTGTCATTTTTTAAATGACAGCGACAGTCCAGAGGGTCCGGAGCAAGGCTGAGTTCACCCTTCACTCCGCAGTGTCCTCTGCTGTGGGGCCCTGACGACTCCTCATCCCCCTCCTCTCTCCTCTCTCCTCTCCCCTCATCTCATGTCCTCTCCTTTGGTCTTCCTGTACGGTGCCGCTGCAAAGATGAACAGTCACCCCGCCGACGTGAGCCGACACTTAGGCTGAAGCCAGCGCACCCTGGCTGCCAAGACACACACACACACACACACACACACACACACACACACACACACACACACACACACACACACACACACACACACACACACACACACACACACACACACACACACACACACACACACACACACAGGAACACGACACCGACATTAAATGGTCAAGGTTCAGGGGAAGGGGATGAAAACCCCGTCACTGAAATGCAACGCACCTCGTGGGAAAATGTTAACACACACACACAAATTCAGAAAAGGGGAAGTTGCATGGTGGTGGTGCAAACACACACCCACACACATCAGTTGGGCAGATAATTGCGCAGACGACTTGCACACGGGCAACACGGTTTCCTACGACTGGACTTCCCGCTCGGTTTATAACGTCAGGGAACGAGTTCTTCCTCGTCGCCCCGTGAATACAGTCTCAGCCCCGAACGCAGACAACGGCCGCGACGGCCCACGCCTCGGGGCTCCAACGTGCTTCTCCCGGGCGCCTAACGGGATTTTTTTCCTACACCCCTGCAACATACAACGACTGGCACGCGCTCGACTGCAGGGACGTCGTCCATAGGTCGAGCCAAAACCAAACCACAAATCACAAATCACAATCCTGAAATTGAAGTTTACTACGAGGCGTCCGCACAAAGCAGTGTGAGTCCACAACCACGCATGGACACTGTACAAAGACAATGGTGTCTCTTGCTCTTGTGCTCAATTTTTTTGTTCCCACTCTTGCCTTCATTCACTTCACAACCTCTCTCTCTCCTTCTTTTTTCCGCTCACTCCCTCCATCACTGTCTGTCTTGCTCTACTTCCCACAGCCACAGGCAAGGACACACACACACACACACACACACACACACACACACACACACACACACACACACACACACACACACACACACACACACACACACACACACACACACACACACACACACACCCTTCGTTAAAGAGCTCACAGTTGGACGCCGTGCACAAACGGCACGTGGCTGCGTTGGTTACCGCGGAGAGGAAAAACCTCTATCACACTGTATTGGGCACTGGGAGTGAGCTTCCTGGTTATCGACCAATCACAGCCGCCCCCGGATCCGAATGGAAATCCGGATCCAGCGGCGGCTTTAAATGTGTTTTTTTATACAGGGACATACGTTGGGCCTTGTCGGAGGTCACGCGCTCTATTATCTTTCCATATTTTATTTTGGAACTACTTTTAATGGCTTCAATCATAATTCAGTATTTCCAACAGTTTTTTTTTTTTACTGAGTTAATACAGTAGTTTTTATGTAGGACAACGTATAAAGTATTGAGGGAAAAAGACAAACTACCAAATAAATATTCACACAAACCCAAATTTTCTCGAACGAAATCATAACTACGTCTCAACTAAAACCCCTCAAAGTCCGGCACGATTTGAAGGGACGTCGATAAATTATTATCAGGTAATCCTGATAAACACGGGCAAACATGTCAAGGTCGGTCTGTGTTAAGTGCATTAGAGGCTTGTGTTATCGCCGAGGGGGGGAAACAGTGTGTAACGTGAGCCGCAGAGGATTACATTCGTGTGCGCGAGAATCATTTGCATGCGTGGAAATATACAAGCGGCAGCACGAAAGCACATAATGTAGCGCCGGGCTGTTTACAT
Source organism: Scophthalmus maximus (assembly GCF_022379125.1). NCBI lineage: Eukaryota > Metazoa > Chordata > Actinopteri > Pleuronectiformes > Scophthalmidae > Scophthalmus > Scophthalmus maximus. Next base: position 6,926,922 of record NC_061526.1, read on the forward strand.
CCGAGTGCCCTGCGTGTGTGTGTGTGTGTGTGTGAAAGAGAAATGTTCCAGGCGACGTCTTCCCAAGATACTTCAACGAATAAGCAAAAACGGTGGTGCGCGGAAAGGAAAACATTTTAATCGAACAACCAGACTTTTTTATTTTTCCCCCCACATCACACGAAGCATCCAAATCGTGTTTCAACAGGCTGAGAATGTGATCGCACAGAAAACGCTTTGTCATAACTCGATCCAGTGTGTGTGTGTGTGTGTGTGTGTGTGTGTGTGTGTGTGTGTGTGTGATTATGTACCAGTTGTCAGCATGATTTGTGTCGTTTCCCCACACGGCCTTTTATGCAAGTGGATGCCAGTCCCAGTTTATAACACACCGGATGAAAGCAAACCATATGTCAGCGACGGTGTCCGTGAATGCGTGTCACTGCGCCTTAGAATGGGAGATCTGTGCGCGTGTGTGTGTGTGTGTGCGCACGCGCGCACTGTAGCTGCCAGATGGGAGTCTATGAATCCAAAGCAGGGGGATCACTGCCAGGAGACGCAGGCAGCACGTTTTTCCGTTCGTCTGCGGCCCTGTGAAAATCTTGGGGATGACGACATCAGATCGTGGAACTGTGAATGAAGATGGACGACGCGTCGCCATTCGCTCCCGCTGTGCAAAAGGCAAAAATGTCTTGGATGCAGGCGCCGGCAGTTAATGAACAATACTGCAGCCAGCCACCGGGGGGCGACTCAGATTATTTGGATTGAAAGGTGCCTCAAAAGGAACCGGTTCATTCAGGTTTTCCATTCTGGAAATACTGTCCCAAATTCTTGGACCCCTTGTTTGAGAAGCACTCCAAAGGAACCAGATCTGGCGTATTTTAAAATGAACCAATATTGGTTTTAAAGGTCTGACACTGTTCCCCTGCTCATTTCACTTCATAGTAACGTGCATAAAAGACTCTTCATGCCACTATTGGACAGCCTTTAAAGTTGGGTGAGCGGTTTCACTGCAGGTTTCTTTACAGCCGGATGATTATTAGTGCGTCGGATAACACTGGGGGGGGGACACACACTTTTCTCGAGTCCTTTGCAAAGCCATTTTACAAACAGATCATTAAAATCAATAATGACCATGTATGTCATCTTTTCTCATCTCTCCCTGGGGCTCGAGGTCGGAAGGCTGCGGATCAGAAACGGTGGATTGATCATGGAAAGGGAGGGCGGCGAGGGGGAGGTTGGTACTTTATCTCTAAAAGGCGAGCCGAGCCGCAGAGGAAACTTCGGACCCCTCGGCCTCACTCGGCCGCGCGGAAGAACGAGCAGCGCCGGGGCACGTGGCCAAAGCCAAAGGCCTCTTAACGAACACGACTAACTAACCGCCCCATTCCGCGCGTGCGCTTCTTTTCCATTTGTGTGTGCATTCAGCAGCCGGGGGAGGGAGGGGTTGGTTTCAGTGGGGACGGGTGGATACTGCACCGCTGACACTCGAGGAAACGGGGACGGTCGTCCCACCATTGTGTCGCGGGGGCCGAACGAGTCCAACAAACGCACGGCGTGTAATTCAGAGCTTCCTGCGTTTTTTCAAGCCAAGAGTATTCGTTCCCGGGCAGAAGAGTAGCATCCATTTTTAATGCAGCGAGTGACCCTGCTGTTTTCACTTGTGTTTACTGTCGGCGCTAAATTTTTTAAAAGCTTTCAGCCGACGCTCTGTTGAAGAACACGAGTGAAACGGGCTTAAAGTGCCGGGACACAAACGTTTCAAATATTGCTGACGCTACATACAGTATGTCTAAATATTCCACACTTGTTGGTTTTCCTTGATATAAGAGACAGACATGACTGATGCTTTTCAACCAGGACTTGCAATTTCTCCGGTGTCGGTGTGTGTGTGTGTGTGTGTGTGTGTGTGTGTGTGTGTGTGTGTGTGTGTGTGTGTGTGTGTGTGTGTGTGTGTGTGTGTGTGTGTGTGGTGAAATGTGTTGTGAAACAAGCAACAAAAGGAAAGGAGCATTTTCTTTGCTTCTGCTAAATAAAATTTCACACACACACACTCACTCCTGTAGACTTGATCATCGCTTGCTCTATGAAAACAGACTCCCCCTCTCACTTTATATGGTTTGGACGCACAGAGCAAAGACCTAAGTCACGGGACTTCCCCCTTCCGCTCAGCGAGGAGGCCCGTCTTTTTAATAATGCAAGGCGAGAGGCAGCTCTGCGACTGGGGAACCATTCCTGGAATACCTGACAACGGCGTCGCAGCGCGAGGAGGCCGTTGATTTGAAACTCCGCCGGACGCCGGAAAAGTATGTAGGTGAGGCTCAGCGTCTGCTGCTCATCACTGGGATCGTTTCCTGCCCCTGTGGTGAGGGCAAGAAAGAACGGAGCAGGGGGAGATGGTGGCAAGCAACCGTTCGTGTGTGTGTGTGTGTGTGTGTGTGTGTGTGTGTGTGTGTGTGTGTGTGTGTGTGTGTGTGTGTGTGTGTGTGTGTGTGTGTGTGTGCCGATGACGCTGCAGAACCGCGGAGAGAGGAACCAGCCTGTGCGGACCGCACCGAGGGAGCCAGCGAAATGACTTATTCCTCTCTGGTACGGAACAGAACAGAAGGTCGGGAGGCCTGAAAACAGAAGTGACCTCAGGAGGCAGGACGGACACGAGGAAGAAAACAAATATTCAGGCGTGTCGTACTTGCAAAACTTTGATAAATATCGATCGTGAATGAATATTTACCCGCCAAAGTGCCACAAAACAACAAGTGGTTGATATGGTTTTCCACAGTTGGAAGAAAACAACTCCAAAGTGCGTGTTTGTGCCTGCCAGGGGATAAGTCAACGAACGTCTCTGCCTTAAAAAAACAACATACCAAGGGGCACTGTGGGTAGACAGGAAGAGGTTAGAGTACCGACGCCTAGGTGTGAGAGAGAGAGGGGTGGGTTTCTTAACAACAAGGATTAAGCTACAAGAAAAACCAACAGGAAGCAAACAGGCCGAACTCGGTGTATAAGACATAGGTTGAGCAACAGATTAGTTGCCGCTCCTGTTGCCTTTGCGTCTGTCAGGAATCCCATTTAAATGTAGATGACAAGAGCCACCGCTTCTACTTCCATCTCCCCGTGTCATCCCCCCACCCACCCTCTTTCTTTATTTCTCTCTTCCCCCCCTGGCTCTGCGAGTCTCTCTCTCTCTCCACGTTGCTGCAGTGAAATCGAAGATGTTTGACGGACCATGACGCCTGCGGAACAAAACAAAACAAAAAAATTTGGCCACGTCGTAAAAAGCACAATGCCAAAAATATACATCAGCTGCGGTTATTGCAGTTATACACAAAGGAGATGGTGATAATCTGTTACTCAGAAGAAAAGGTCAGGAGGAGGAGGAGGGAAGATATTGAAAATGTACAGGCAAACAACGGTGACCTAAATTACAAAAATCTGATATAGTAAGATGACAAAACGCTCTCTTGAGCCTGCGATTTCAGGAAAGGCGGCGTTGAGACGTCAGCGTGTGATGCTCTTAACAGCAAGATGCTTCACTCCCAACAGTAAACCTGAACACCTGGGCTCGTGTCCAAGAGGAGGCCAAACGAAATACTTACATATATATATATATATATATTTCATAACTGCCGTGTAATGTGCAATTGTTGTTGGTCGTCGACAATAAAGAAAAACGACGACGTTCCCATCACCACCATCAGCTCCCCCCGCCCCCCGACTTGTGAATCACATGAGCGGCACTCCCGAGTTCACGGCGGTCGACCTTTGACCTTGAATTTGACTCGTGACCAGACGTCATAAACGCAGAAGGACAGACTTTGGTTGGAGTGCATGAACATATATATATCTTACGGATTCACACAAGGGGACACACAGTACAGACTTGTAAAAAAGGGGATGTACAAGGACCTGACGTCTTTGTCTGGGCCGAAGCTTACGATGAGGGGGCGGGGGGGCGTCTCGCCCCACCCTGACCTTGCTGCACGACCCACAACAACAACAACTATTTTTGCCTGCGATGGCTCAACAACACGTCGAAGGAAAAGAAACGTGATGATCAACACAGAGAGTCACGTCTGCCTGCGGAGTCACAGATCACTCCTACGCCCCCCCCCCCCCCCCCGTGCAATTCGTTGTAGCTACATCACGAACAGAGACACACACTGTCCCCCCTTTTGCTACAGTCGCAGCAGCGACAGTTGCTGCAACCCGGCAATGCTCCATCCGGTCTTTGTGTGTCTGCGTGTCCGATCAGGTGGGCAAGCAACTGAGGGCGATACAGTATCTGCTGGGGAAAGGCTGCAGCTGCCCCCCAACACAAACAAAGAGTGTGTGCGTGCGTGTGTGTGTGTGTGTGTGTGTGTGTGCGTGCGTGTGTGTGTGATCTGTGACATTAAAAGCTACGGGTCAAACTGGGGGGGCCATCAAATATGTAGAAAACAAAGAAATATCCCAATTAGATCCATACAAATTATAATTCATCTCAACTACAGCTACAAACAATAAACAATCATATGATGTTATGTGTGTGTATGTGTAACCCCCCCAAAAAATGTATATTAATAATCATAATTTAAAAAACAGTATGTCATGCAGCCCCCCCAAAAAAAGATTAATAATAATAATAATAATAATAAAACAGCCTGTCATGGAGCCCCCCCCCAAAAAAATATTTAGAAGAAGAAGAAGATGAATAAAACGGTCTGTCATGCAGTCCCCTCCAAAAAAATGTATACATATTAACAATAAGAAGAAGAAGAAGAATAAAGAAACGGTATGCCGTGCAGCCCCCCCCCCCCCCCCCCGGTTCCGCCCGTGGCCCCTTCACGTACCTGGGCACGCAGCTGGGCGACGAGCGGTCCACCTCCCAGGTGGCGTACAGGTTCATGTGGACCGGCCGGTTGGAGGTGATGCTGACCGGCTTGGAGGGCTGCATGTGCGGCGAGGGGACGCCGCCGGTCCGCGGGAGCCCTCCGCGCTCCGACATCCCGCCGGAGGCTGGAGGCGGGGAGGGAGAGCAGCGGTGGTGGAGGTGCTGGTGGTCCCCGGCTGCTGCTCCTTCCTCCGCCCGGTCGAGGCTTGTTGTTGTTGTCTTCCTGCGTGAGAAACGCTCCTGTGTCGCTGCGTTTATCGTCGCACCGGCGGTGGAAACATCGCGGTGGTCGGTTCCGGGGGGGGGGGGGGGGTTGTTGCCCTTAAGTAGCCGACGGCAGGCAGCGGTTCCCCCCTGCGTCTGTCTCGGTCCTCTCTCTCCCCCTAGTCCCTGCGCCTGCACTCGGCGTGTGTGTGTGTGTGTGTGTGTGTGTGTGTGAGAGAGACTGTGGAGCTCCAGCTCCTGCTGCTGCTGGTCGTCGAAGCAGGAAGCGGAAATGTCTCTCGCGGAGTCGCACAACGAGCTGAGAACAAGAAGACGAAGAAGAAGAAGAAGAGAGCCACGCCTCTTCAGAGGGAGGGGCGGGGTTACACTGACCAATAGCACGCTGCGTTCCTCCCCCTGTGTTTTTTAAAATCATGTCGTTATTCATTTTCATATTTTTTTATTTTTAATCAGCTCTCACATTCATTTCATTTTATGGACAGCAACCACTGCTACTGGTGTAGTTTATGGGCAGTGTTTCCCCTTCCATTGAATTGGGAGGGCGCAAGATTATTTAACATTAGTCTATTCTTTTTTTCTATTATCTATATATTTTTTATTTTATTATTTGTTTTTTCATTAGTTTACTTTTTTTCTAAGATTAATTTTTAACAGTCGTCTTTTACATTTTTCTATTATCCATATATATATTTTATTTTATTACTTGTTTTTTAATGAGTGTACTAATAGTAATAATAATAATGAACTGCTTCTATACAGTATGTATGGTTTGTGGTATGTGATTCTATTCTCCAAATTGTCCTTATTTTGAACGGTTGTATCATATTACGCGTTAGCTATAGATTATTATTCTATTATTATTATAACAATTATATACAGTATACTGGGATTATTCTATACAGTAGACTGGTGTTTTTGCAATCTTTTTTCTTCCATATGAAAATGTCAATTCGAAACAATGCCTTGCCGTTATGTTCCAAAAGGGGTCTTTTGATTTTGTATACAAGATATGTATTTTTTGTTCTGTAAATAAATCTAAACCTCCACCACATGTGCAGACAATTTGTTGTTCTTTTTTTTCCTTACATTTTTTTTAATTGTAATGTATATTAGTAAATACATACTAAAGTTACTACAGTAGATATAGAAAATGTGCATAATCTGGTGTTTTCCGGAGGTAAATTTGTGAATTGTTCTATTTCCGTAACCACGTGGCACAATGACTGCAAGTGTCAGATGCTGCTGAAATCATTCCCATTAGTCATAGACACAAGAAATATTATATATACATATACACACACAAACACACACACACGCCCTCTTTCTGCTGTCTGAGCAGGCAAATATACAAAGGTGCAAAACCGGTTACAGTCAGCTGCAATGTGTTGACAATGAGGTAAACACCAATTCTCCTTTCCCACTTCTTCTTCTGCTTGTTCTTCTCCGCCTCTAAACCTCACAGCTCCATCCCTCCCCCTCCCCTCCTCCCTCCCTCCCCCTCACCCTCCCTCTCTCGGGGGGTTTGGCTGCCTGACACTGCGGCATGAGAAAAAAAACAGGTGCTTTTCGCCTTCTTGAGCACCGCTCAGGTGAACAAAAGACAGCGGTTGCAATCTGCCAAAAAGATCTGGATATGAATCAGAAGGCGGGCCCCTGATCGCCATGCCTGCTGACGTCACGGTGCCGGCTGGTTGCCACCAGGTTGCAGACGCTTGACATTTCTATATGGGGTCAGATTATAATCACGGGGCTGTGACCCCGCGACAACTGGCTGAGGAGACACTACTGAGTACAGTGTCCCTCAGGGGGACGCCTTCAAGGGGGGGGGGGGGACGTTGGACATATCACACTTGGATAAATGATAGATGAAATCAAGTCATGTCGCTGTGACAGAAGGCCCGGCAGTGTCGTCACTTTGTACATTATGTTCCATCTGTAACTTTCCTCAATGCAGCATGCAGTATGTTAAATTTGAAAACTGGCTTGTGGGTTTCAGAGTATGGAAGGAAGGATGATGGTTTTTCCTCAAATACGAGGTCTCTTTTCAGGCGGGAAACTTAGAACTCTAACCAAGAACTTAAATAAACACTGAAATTAAAATAGAAAAACTGGCTCGTCACAGTTCAAGCCGTTGCGTCGGTTTTACATGACACTGAGGGTGAGACGAAATAAATCAGACGATTCACCAGTGAGTTTCAAATCAAGGCCCCGTCTCCGTCGTCAGTTCTAACCCTCTGTCCTCTGGGTCGCCGTCTTGACAACCCGCTGCTCTGTTTAACACGCTTCTCTCCGACACCAGCCACCGATAACCAGATTAGAGCCGGTGCAGATTTAAACACGGGTCACACGGGATAATCCCGGGTTAATTTTTTTTTTTTTTTAAATTTCACAGCCAGGTCATCGGAGCGACACTGGATGGACTCCAAATCCAGTGTCGGAGCCAATTAAGTTTACACCATCACTTATGCAACACAACTGTATATCTGTGCAGCGCCGTATTTACACTGTACTTGTGAAATATTTGGATTCTAAAACATAAGGCCAATGTTTTGAGGGATTTCTGCTTCTCTGCAAAATACACTTCATATATATATGTGTATATATATATATATATATATATATATATATATATATTAGTCAAGTCAAACTTTATTATCAATTCTGCAATGTGCCCGACATACAGAAGAATCGAAATTGCGTATCCGACCGACGGTGCAATAAGTAAAAAGAAATAAGTTAAGCAATACAATAAATGAATTTTAAAAAGTGCAAAAGTGATTCAAAACCTAACGGCGAAGAAAACTGAATAAATTGAAATATACAATGTAAGGACAGGAAGTGCAGACTAATATGATAACTGTAAAAGACACTGCTGAAGTGTTCCTGAGACTAAGGGCTGCAACTAATCATTTTTTGTAACTATTAATATTTCAATCATCTGTGTATATTCTTACAGGAACTGTTAAAAAGGGAATGTGTCAACATAGTGATAATTTGTCCAAGTAACGTAGAAGTTAAAGTCACAACACGTGTCACAAGATGACGTCGTTGACTTCAGGAAGGGCCGCCGAGACTGGACGTTTGTCGTCATAAATAAAAATATACATACTTGTGAACCTCAGTAGTAACCGTGATGTATATATATATATATGTATATTTATATGACTTTTATTTGAATGTGAACATGTTTGCTCTAGCCAATCAGGTCCACTGCAGCTATTTACGTCAATGTGCCTCCTACTGGTCAGGTGGTGACTGACTTGTCACAGAAACAGCCCTCTACTGTCCCTGAGCGGTGGACATATGCACTGCAGCTTGTTGCATCTCGAGGAGAAGAAAAACAGCAGCAAATGTTTAGTAGTTCTTCTCAAACATTCATCGATTCATGTGTGAGAATTTAATGAGTCATTATTCATTTTGAAAGTCGGGTGCGGTGATGACAATCGGCGTTGCCACAGCAACCCGGTCGGGCCAAAGATCCGGTTCCAAAATATGAAACCACAGATGGATTGAAATATATTTAATGGTGGACTAAGTTATGTATATTTGTTCCGAGATGTTAATCAAGACAATATTTTTTGACTTGTTGTGGCCGCCCGCAAATCAAGAGCAAAGTGGGAGCTTCCCTTTCACCTCAGGACCAGAGGTGAACAATGATTCATTCAACAAAAACGGAAAGAAAAAAAAAAGGAAATCCGGGGACAAAACTGTTGCAAACTCTTGTCATCACTTCATTTATTTACAAAAAAAACAGGGGAAGAAAAAAACAAAACAGTGAAAATATAACCACAACAGAGAAAAGACGTGTGACCGTGTTACATGTCGTGAAAGCATCGTTGTCTATTTAAAAAAAAAAAAAAGGAACAGAACATGTATGTTTACTGTCACTGGTATGACGGGTGACCGGCGTCGCAGTCCTCCGGAGTTAAAATCTGAGAGCGCGTCTTCCTCTTTCACTTCCTGTTGTGGCCAATTCTCGTCGCTCGGCACTAGAACTTGAACTCTTTGTATTTCTTGGCGCCGCCTCGCGTATCCTGTGGCTGGGCCTTCCTCTTCTTTTGCTGCAAGGTGACAACAAAGCAGAGACAGAGAGAGAGTAAAAAAAAAAAGAGGGTATTAATATTCAAATGTCACCACAAGGGGGGAAACTGAAATTACTGGAAACCACACTTTATTACCAGAAGCACACTTTTCCTTTTGTCTATTAATAAAACACAAGTAAAGGCGTGGATTTTTTCGACAGAGGCCATAATCTGCTAATCTACATGGGGCTTAAATATGACAAACTGTTCCGTGTTGATTGATTTAGCTGGTCATCTGTTACTGATTTATGTGTTTTCTCTTATGCTGCGTTCACACCAAATGTGAATTGTTAACGACGGTAAATCTGTGTCTTTGCATTGACTTTGTACACAATCTCATCGCCCGGAAAATATTTTGCGTCGCAACTCAACACAACCTGAGAATTGTTGGACACCGACGAATCTCAACGCTGATTGGCTTTTGTGACGTCGTGTAACATCAAATACTTAGACTTCGGCGAGTGGAGCTAAGGATGCCGAAATTCATGTCTACTCGCATCTTTTCACGTGTTCTTATCACGCTAAAAGAAAATCCTCTTCAGGTTTGGTTTGAATGCACCATTAGAAGTACAGTCCAACTTAAAAATACAGAGAAAAAATGTGAGTTACAGAAGCACAAAGCAAATACTGCATATGCTTTAATAACTTTTTAAAAACACAACTAAATTTAAATCTAATTTGTGCTGTTTCATTGGTTTAATAAATAGTTTTGTTATTTTCCTTTTACGGTTGCTTATATTGTGACTATGAAGCTCTTCTTTTATCTATTGCTAACAAATTCCTGAGGCAGATGTATGGCAACAAAAAACATTCTGTTTGCCTGAGAAATATCAATCTGACGTCAGAGCAGCAAATGTACAAGCTTTAAGAGTTTTGTATGAATTAAATTACTCCGGTGTTTCTATCATCCATATAACTTAAATAATGATACTGTTGCCGTCGTACCTTCTGTTTGGCAGCATGCTCTGCCACCATGTCGCTGAAGTCCTCCTTCTCCACCTGCGCCTGCTGCTCCCTCACGTGCTCCTCGTACTTCTGGGTCATGGCCATTGGGTCCAGCTCCAGCTCCTCCGGGGCGAGCGCCACCTCCACGCCCTGCGACTCCTGCCCGCCGCCCGCCTTGCGACCCGCCATGGCCTATGAGGAGGAGGAGACGAGATTATAGCTTGGACGTACAGTGTATATACTCAACCGCATTTTAATCTGAGAATCGCGAGGACGCGTCTTTACCCCCGACATGTCGTAGATGTGTGTCGAGCCCATCATGGCGGCGCCCACGGGGCCGGTTCGTCTTTCGGGCAGAACCGCGAACAGCTGCGGCGTCTCGTTCCTACAAAGACAACCAACGTGGTCAACCAAGAGAAAACGGGAAACTTTTAGTTTTTAAAACTTTCTGAAATACCTAGAAACACTAACGATATTTCATAATGCAACGGTGACTTTCTGTGTGATGCAGAACAAACTGCTTACTGCTATGTTCTCACTGTCAAATATTTTTTTTTAGATATACATAACAATTTTTAAAAATAATTATATTCAATCATTACTCAAATTACAAAAAAGCCAAATGTACGGATATTACGCTTTTTGTGAATGTTGCATATTTTCTTTTTTACTCAAAACAACTGAGAAAGGATTCATCAGGAGCGCTGGCGCGTCCGAGCGGTGACTCACCCGTCCATGGCCTCCTCGATCTTCTTCTTCCTCAGCTCGATCAGCTCGGGGGTCTCCATGCCGGCGGGCACCGACGAGAAGCCTCCGGGTGTGATCAGTCCGCTGAAAGACGGACAGACACCGAAATGTCAGAACACGACACAAGTCAACTTCTGTGAGCGAATGTGACATCTTGAAGTTTCAGATCTTGTAATTACATGGTCAATTATGGTAATAATAACCTCAGTGTGTGTGTGTGTGTGTGTGTGTGTGTGTGTGTGCATCGATGAGAATATAATTCAGTGTGACTGGGCAGAGCTACGTTTATAGCTTCGGCATCTTAGTTTTCATTTCCATTTGATCTAAAATAACTCACAACTAGAAATAGGTTTGTCTATTTTGGAATCACTTTCAGCCGGCGACGTTTGAAATTGAAAGCGTTGACCGTAACGCACCTGTCCGCCGGCGTGAAGAAGCCAGTCTCGTCCGGTTTCTCCTCGTCGCTCTCCTCCTCCTCCTCTTCCTCCGACGACTCCTCGTCCGAGGGCTCCAGCTCGCCCCACGGCGTGTGGTCCACCTCCTCCTCGTCCGCTTTGGCCTGGAGCGCACAGACGCATTCATCAGTGTGAACAGAATACTTTAAAGTTACAGGATGTGGATTAAAACAAAATGTGTGCGTGTGTGTCGCCTCTTTACCTGGAAATCTGCTGCGTTGGTCCCGAACACGTCGCCGTAAAGAGGTTTGCCCATTTCGTCGACGGGCGGCTTCCCCCAGCCGCCGGCGTGATACCCGAACGTACAATTCTGACGAGCAGAGAGGAAGAGCAGAAAGAGGCGTGAGTTTGAGAAAATAAAAATACAACACAAGCACTGATCTAATAATCATCTGTCACGGTTTCGATACAGGATCAATACTTTAATAAACTGCACAGGAATTTAGATGGAACAACTTAAAAAAAAACAAAAAAACAATGACTAATATTTGCCCAAATGAGGCTTTCACAGAAATCGGCATCTGTGTTTATGTTTGCTGATATGAAAACTTTTATTTTACAGAATAAACAAGGCAGAAAAAACAATATTCTATAGTTCTATCTGTGTGGTTTTACTGTGTTCTCTTGTTACCTATCAAAATGATCAAGTTTATGGTTAAACAGAAAAAAATGTTAAGATTCAATCTTTTTTTTAAAAAAATAACTTAATATTGAGAATCATTGCCAAAAAAGAAGACGCATATGTGCGTATATATATATATAAATTGGTTTATATATTGTTATGGGAACAATTTTTTGCTCCCCAATATCGGTCAGACTCTGATTTGTACAGGCTGAAAGTGTGTCGTCCGCCTCCTCACCTCTGGAATGGGGGAGTTGAGTCCGGGAATCTTGAGGTTGGGGTAGGAGGGAGGGGGGCCGTACCGCTGCATGGCTATCAGCCAGGGGGGAGGCACCTTGTGGGCATTCTGGGGGAAAAAAGGAGACAACGTAAGCCCCTTGTCATTTCCTAAATATGAGAAAATGATCTCGGAGGCTCCACTTGAGCTGCTACTGAAGATTTTAAAGGAGAAAGAAAGTTGTTGAGGTTTAACTCGGCTGTCGTGTTCCTCCTCTTGTTACTGTTCACGTTTCTGCGTAATTGTCACGTCTCGTTTTACTTTACAGGAGAGATTCGTTTCCACAGGCTGTACATTCATACATTTAACAGCAGTAAAGAGGGAAAGTGACACAGCACAGAGCTGTTGATGTATTTTTAGCAATAACCATGAAATCCCCGCGTATGGTCATACATGTTATTTTCAAGCGAGTTTGCTTTTAATTTCCAAGCTCTGGCGACTTGCTGATTTGGGACTTTTTCATTTTTATTTTTTAAAGCTCATTCTGTAATGTTGCAACGTGGAAAACTCACAGGTCCAACCGGCATTCCCAGAGCGATACGTAGCTCGTCAGACAGATCACCGGGCTTCTTCTCCTTCAGGCGGGTCTCGAACTCTTTACCCTGCGGACAAACACAAACACAAAGGGTCAGCAGCAGAACGGCCGTGATCAATGTTGAATCTGGGTGATCTTCCTGAAGGGTTAGGATAACTGGGAGGCGACAGTTACCTCGTAGTAGAGGTCTCCGTGGATGGTGAGCTTTGGTTTGATCTGCCACTTGAAGAAGGCGTCGTGGAGCTTCTGGTAGTCGATGTCGATCTTCCCCATCTTGGGCCGGACCTTCTCCCTCATCTTGGTCTTCATGGTTTTGGCATCCTCCTGTAAGCAGACAGAAGAAAAAGAAGAAGTTATGTTTGTATCTCATTATGAGGACAGAAAAGCTACAGGGGGTGAGTTGGCGTCCGCGACGTTCCACAAAACCCACCTTCTCCTGCAGCGCCTCCCTCATCTCCTGGATCCCTGTGCGCTTGATGAACTCCGGCAGCTCGAACGGAGGCTTCTCGATACCCCTCTTGCCCTGCAGGTACTTCCTCTTGAAGCACCAGTGGCGGGGCACCGGCACGGTGTTCCTGGTGGCCTTGAGGTGCACCAGCAGCTTGGGCTCCTGGGCGGTCACGTCGTGCATCTCCACTACGTCCGGACGGGCCACCAGCTGGAGGGGGAAGGGAAGAGATTACATGAGTGGCGAGTGTCCTTTTTTTGTAGTTGTTTTTTAATTGTGAATCCTAATTTACCTGTTTGAGTTCAGCAACCGTCAGTCTGTTCATCCTCCTCAGCTTCTTCTTGGACATTTTAGACACGTCTGGTCTTATTTCCTGTTTCGGGATAAAGAAATTCATATTTTTATCATAGAACACTAAGAAAAAACGGATATTTTGTTCTCTAGGTTTTTCCGTTTTCCCCTCACATCGTCGCTGTCGTCGCTATCCTTCTTCTCCTCCTCAAATCCCTTTTTGCGCAGCACGGCCGTCTCCTGCTTCTCGGTCTTCTCCGGCTCCTTCTCCTTCTCCTTCTTCACGTCGTCCGTCAGCTGGGAAAGAGAAGGAAAAGACCGCGTTACAGCAAAAAAAACAAACACACAACCTTAAATAAAAGTTATTGCACAATGGGAATAAAGTTGTCTCACCTTGAATGCCTCAAAGATCCTCTTGAAGAAGATGAAGTTGGGGTCGAAAATCTCCGGCTCCTCTGTGACGTACTCGATCTCCACTTCTGGCTCCTTTTCCTTCTCTTTCTCATTCTCTTTGTCGCCTCCCTCCTTCTCCTCCTTCTTTTCCTTCTCCTCCTTCTGCTCCACCTGCTCCTTCTTCTCGAGCGCTCGCTTCTTCTTGCTCTTCTTCTTGCGGTTCCTGCGTCTGCGGTTTTTCTGAGGAAAACGGTTGCACAAATCCAGAAGTTAAAGAGTTCAAATGTAATGATTTGTAAAAAGTATTCATCGCGGGGATAGTTGGGAGAGAGAGACTCACATCTTTCTTAGACATTTGTCCGTCGTCGTCTTCGGTCTCTGACATGACCGGACCAGAGGAGTTGGCCAAGTCCATCTCTGCTCCCTCGTCCTCATCGTATCCTTCCCCTTTTTTTGAAAGGAAAAGAAAAGGAAGACACATGAGACCTCAGAAAGCAAAACGTGGACCGTCTTTGTTTTTGGTGTCCTGTCCTGACCTGTGGGGTCGGTGAGCTGCTCCTGCCTGATCTCCTTCAGCTGGAGGATCTTCTCCAGGGCCTGGGGGATCTTGGGCCCGCCGATGCTCACCTCCTCGTTCTGCCAGACCTTGGGGGAAAGAAATAAATTGTGATCAGGCGCATGTATATCAAAAGGTGGAATCAGTTGTGTACCTTGGATATGCTTCCCAACTTATACAACAAAAGAACACAGAGATGGGTTAAAAAAAAAAATTGGTCACCTCTCTGTTGTCCTCTCCTGGAGGAGGCGGCACTCTCATCTTCTGGATGGGCAACATGCTCACGCCAGGCGGCAGCGGCCCACGAGGATCCATACCTGCGACAAGAGATTCGAATTTTGAGGAGGTAGGTAAAGTATGTGGCATTAAAAAAAAAAGAAAGGAAACTTTCCATACCTCTCATTGTGCTCATGGGAGGCATTGACCTGGGTCCCATCTTCACCATTTCCTGCTGCCGCTCTTGTTCCAGCAGCACTGCAGCCTGATGAACAAAACAAGGGATACAATAAAAAAAATAAAAGATGTGAAATCAAGACAGAAGAATTTTTTTTTTTTAAATGGAGGGAGCCAGGTCGACTATATTCGTCCTCTCACCCTTTTCTGCTGCTCCAGAAGATCGTGTTCATCCATTACTCTGGGATCTCCCTGTGAAATACACAAACATTAATGAACAAACATGTCAAGAACAAGAAGTCTCCATTGCAAGACTCTTCAGTCACTGAACCGTCACCTGCTGCATGGCCCTCTCCTCCTGCTGCAACACCATGGCTGCTCTCTGCTGAGCCATCTTCAGCTGGTCCTCCTGCGACAGGCCGGGAGGGGGCAAGCCGGGGGGCTCCATGCCCATGCGTATGCCGGGTGGAGGCGGCCCGCCGGGCATCATGCTCATGGCCTGGAGCATGCCCATACCGGGGGGCAACGGGGGCATGGGCATCGGGGGCATGGGAGGGATTCCCTGCATCTGCGGAGGGAAGAAAGAGAAGGAGACTGTGAGGAGAAACATCATCATAATTCAGTAAGTAGTTTGTATGTAACCAAAAGCTTATTTTGAAAACCTTTTAGATGTATATGTGACACACAAATAAGATTAGAAATAGAAGATGTAGACGTTGTAATTTGCCAAACGCGATCCCGTTGACTATGGGGAAAAAATGATGGGAACTATGCTACGTCGGAGATGTAAAAATTGATTTTCTTTACAGAACTAAAGTGTGATTAAATCAACAAATTCTATCACACAATCACAACCATTTCCAACAAGTTTCCAGCGACTTCAACGACACAGCCGACTATTTCACACTCACACCGCAGAAACCCAGACGTTCTGGAAAAAGACCCCTGATTACACTGCGACGCAATCACCGTCGCACTGTGTGCACAGATATGGATACTGTGTTTTATTAATGTGCTATATTATTATAATATTTTTTTTTTACTTTACCTGGGAGCCCATTTGTTTGTCGTCGCCGTGTTTGCTGAGGAGAATCCCGGTCTGCAGAGAGAGAGAGAGAAACAAAACGTGCACAACGAAATGAGCAGGAGTTTGGGAGGAAACTGCTTCAGAAATATATTATTTAACGTCATAGACCTTCGCTCCATCCCCTTTCTACTCTCACACAGCAGGGTCGTCATCAACAGGATGGGGAAACTACAGATGTGACAAGCTGCATCCATGCATAGCACAACAGTGTGCCAACTACAATAAATAGGCAGCTGCATAATTCACTTGACAGGATGCTAATGCCTGAGAGGTACACACATAATTCAAAGATTCACATCAAACATCAGTGCTTGGAAAACATTGCTGCAAGTTATGCGGGTAAAGCAGGCCACATCTACCTGTATCATGTAGCCCTTCAGTCTGTCGATCAGCTCCTCTCTGGGGCCTGGACAAAAAAAGAAAGGGGGGGGCGATGAAGAGGAGTGTGAGCAGCACTAGTCGTGATGAGACACTGACGTGAACACTACGGATGTAACACACGAGTTTTGCTTCACGCTGAAACAGGCTAACAGAAAAGTTGGCTAACGTTAAAGTGACATGTTAGCTTGAGAGACATTTAAGCTAACGAGCGAAGTTCACCTAAGAGCCTCAAAGACCTAATACGCGCTTAAAACACGTCGCGTTGTTCGGGAATACATAATGTATTTATATAAGAAATATACGATAACGTGTATTCGAGAGAGTGTAAACAGAGCCCGTTTTAGCTAACCGCAACGGAGGTGCTACGTTCCACACGCTAGCATTAGCGGCTAGCTGCTGTTAGCTAAACACGGCGCTTCCTCCCGCGGAACTCTGCGTCTTCGCCGCGGCTATTTCTCACCCATGTTGGGCGCTCCCAGCTCCGCCAGCCGGCCCTGCAGCTCCGGGTGGCTCCATGTGTTCAGAGCCGCGATGGCGCTGCCCAAGTCGGACTGGAGGGATTCGGTGCCCGGTGGTCCGTCGGAAGCCATGTTGGAGGATCGCTGAATGAAACAACGGCGGCAGCGCAGGGACGCACGAGAACGAGAACGGGAAGACGGTTGACCAGCACGATGCATGTCGGGTAACGCGCAATGCCCGCTGGGACGTGAAGTCCGGAAAGGTGAGAGGACGCAGTTACCGATTACAGCCTCTAGATGTCAGTGTTTAAAATTTAAATCTTTTTTTTTAAGGTTTTCTATGATAAAACTTTCTTATTTATACATTTTGAAAGATTATTTTCTGTCTATCTGTGGATCTATCTAGGTTTTTGGTCTCCTCAAACCTTTTGAAGTAAAAGTTGCAATTTAAAAATAACTCTGGCAAAAAAGTCCGGCAATGGCAAGAAGTATTAAAAGTATTAACGTGTATAAATGTTGGAAAAAGTAAAAGTAATAACTGTAATAAAAGTAAATGATTATCATTGATGCATCGGCGTGTATGCATTTGGCCAACAACTTAAAGAACATGTTTTATCTTACATATACGTTTTGCTTTTAATCAATTTTTAAAACAACTAAACCCGTCCAATAAAGACAATACTTGAGTGTCATATAAGATAAACATTACAGCAGTGGATTATTGAATATATACTACAACGGACACTAATGTACAAAATGTACAATCTCTACAGCTCAATAAACAACTGTATTTTATTTCAAACTGACGTTAACATCAATTCATTTTGGTTTTATTATTCCAAAGCACCCCCTTCTAATTTGACCCCCCCCCCAAAAAAACAAAACTACATAGAAACAGTGTGTTCTGTGCTTTGGTGAGTGGTGGGCGCTGCGCATGCGCACTGCGAAGGGGGCCGCGTTCGATCCAATAGATGAGTGTGCAGAGGCGGCAGGGCGTCTCTCGACCGAGGGCTGGCAGAGAGACGAGAGGAGGGAGGGGCCGGAGCCACACCGAAACATGCAAGGGGAAGCAGCTCAAAGTCAGGCTGCACATTAAATGTCTCGATAACTGCCAGCAAAAAACAAAAAGGAAGGAACCAGCCTGCCTGCAAGGTAAATATGCCCTTCACTCCATCGACGACGCGTTTGGTTGTACAGGGATTGAGTCTGTGCTTCGGGACGCGGAAAACAAAAAAAAATCTTTCAATGCGTTTCACATGTTGGTCTGAACTTTTTTTTTTTTTTTTTAATGTTTTAAAGAGGAGAACTTGAAGTTTGTGAGCCGCTGCATTGGGAACAATCATAGAAAATGCTCCAAGAAACCCATTCTCGAGCCTAAACAGTCCGCGCAAAACCGAATTGGCACAATTTACGCGTGGAAAAAAAAGGGTGAAATATGACTTGTGTGTCGCGGATTCTTTTCTTTTTTTTTTCACATTTCCATTGGTCTCGCTCTTCCGGCCCCGGCCCACACAAGTTGTTGTTGCAACAGCTGTTCGCGTCGGTCAACCCGCAGAAAGTTGCAGTCTGTTTGACAGCTGGATGTCTTGTGTCTCCTCTCTCGGCCACACCTACCGCCCGCATGGACGACATGCTTATCTGTGTGAGCCATATGTCCATTAAAAAAACAAAAGCTAAAGTTTTAATACCTGAAATACACACACAGACACACACACACACACACACATTCACACACACATACACACACATACACACACATACACACACACACACACACACACACACACACACACACACACACACACACACACACACACACACACACACACAGACAGACAGACACACAGACACACAGGCACGCACACACACAGGCACACACACACACACACACACACACACACACACACACACACACACACACACACACACACAGCCCTCTACCCTGCATGCACTGTCTGTTTTCAAGTGTCTGGCAAAGTCTGTTTCCTGACACCCACTATGATGATTCTAGATTATAATCCTCCTCATAGTCAGCAGTTATTTCCCTCTGTGGACACTTGAGCGGGTCCAGTTTCTCTGCTGGTCTATTTTTTTCCAGGGCTTCCGAGGGCAGAAAAGACACTTTGGGATATTTCCTTTCACACCCGGCTCCCGGCCTCGTGTGACCCTTGAGCTTTTCCCCTTTCCTCTGTCTGTGTAAAGCCCGACTGTATATGTATTTTTCTCTACTTCTGGTCGCTGCGTGACCCACATCCTCTCTGGCGTTGCGTAATAACGGCCACCAATATGTTTGCGAACCTAAAGGCTGATTCGGGTGACATGCGGACGCGAGTTATTTCGACAGGAGCCCGCGACGAAACACAAAGGCCCATCACGTTGGCGTTGAGCTCCCATCTCTTTGGTCGGGCCCCTGCAGCGCATTTGTTGTTCTAATTCCGCTCTCTGCTGTTGAAGACTGTAGCTGCTGGTGGTGAAAAAGCCGTCTGCCGCTTGTCATTTCTCGTAGACGTCACCGCCAGCACTGAGGTGGAGGATGTCTACGGGTGTGTGAGTGTAAGGGAGGGAGGGACGCAGGGAGGTGGGGGTACGAAAGTGTATTTCACATGTGAGGGCAAATGAAATATTCATCCCGACCAGACTGAGCTCACGGTGGGTTTGAGTGGGCCCCGATAACACGCAGCGGAGATGAGATGAAACCCCCCAATGGTTTTGGATATTGTGAGAGGAACGTGTTTTGAGTTTGTTGTTGGTTACAGTGAGGCTATCAAATGGACTCAGGCTGCTGATTTTTTTCTTTTCATAACTGCAAATACAGTCGCTTAAAAATCACAAAAATTAAATGGGTTCTTCCTTTGCCATAGCCACGCCCTTCCGGGCGAGAAGAAGCAACCGGCGGAGTCGCCCTCTGCTGGTCATTTATGAGAACATACAGCTTATGGAAATAAGGAAAGTTATCATATTAAATGTTTGAGGTACCAATGTCAAAGCAATACTTAAAGCCCAAGGTGTGTATTTTTTTTGTAATCTTCTGGCGGCACCTGGTGTTAAAGTTGCAAACCGCAACCGACTGAGCGACCGACAGGGGACACTTTATGGCGGCGCACCGGCGGTTCCATTTTCCGGTTTCCGGCAGCGTCTGAAAAATTCTGGAGCCGTTTAGTATTCAACACGACGTAGCAAACATGGCGGCTCACACGGAGGTCGGGTCGACCTCAGGGAACTGTATTCAACTCATTCCAAGTTTGCAGAAAAAAAACATGGTGATTATACATATGTGAACACACAGTTATGGAGAAATATATTCAGTTTCTGTGAATTAAGTTCCTCCGCATATATTACACACTGTAGCTTTGAAGTACCTCCTTTTGAAAAAATATAGATTCACCTACAAAAAAAAAAGAAGGAAAATTCAGATTCAAACCAGAAACTGTATCATACTGCAGAAAGTAAACAAGTTTTGCCACACTTGAAGCTGTGACACAATTTGGTTCACGAGCGAGAAAGATGAAGTTGGTCAGACGCCCAGTTTCAGATCCTGGAAGAGAAGGAGTGACGGTGCCGCAATGCCCTGTTCTCTGACTCGGCGAACTGGGGCCATTTTCAACAGGCGTGGTTCACAAAACTGTCACTGCCCCCCTGTGCCAACCGTGCAAACAGCGCTCGGCCTCAGTCGCGACACAGGAAGAGTGTTCGGTTCGGATATATCCGGGAGGGGGGTGAAACAAAACGAGACGGGGGTGAAAGGAATCTGACAGAAGAGAAGAAAAGAAAGGACATTAGTTCAGAATAAACATCGCCTGTGTGTGTGTGTGTGTGTGTGTGTGTGTGTGTGTGTGTGTGTGTGTGTGTGTGTGTGTGTGTGTGTGTGTGTGTGTGTGTGTGTGTGTGTGTGTGTGTGTGTGTGTGTGTGTGTGTGTGTGTGTGTGTGTGTGTGTGTGTGTGTGAGAGAGTGAGTGAGAGTAGGGAGCAGAAGCCAGGGAGGTGAACTCACTCCGACGCTCCAGTTCTGTCAGGAGCGTTTGCGCTGATGACATGTTTGCCCCCCCCCACACACACACACGCACACACACACACGCACACACACCTCTCTCTGGGTCTGATTAATGACAGAGCCTGAGAGAGCTTTTGCTTGTTCCGGGCTCTCGCGCTCTTCATTGTGCCTCGAGATTCGCACGGGGGCCGCGCCCTCGCCCTCGCCCTCGCCTCTAACACCGACCTGTCTGACTGATCGTTGACTTTTGATTCCCGAGTGCACGCGCGGCACCGCACCATTACAAGCCGCAGCACTGAAGTGCTCGTCGTGACTGACGCGCACCGCTCGTTTCTCTGGGGGGGTTTTTTTTGGAAACCAGGAATGTGTGTGTCGAGGGCGGACACCGCCGCCGCCGCTCCTCTGCGTCGCGCGGGAGAAGGTGTTGAGTTGACGTATGGGTATACGGTATGTATGTATCTCATTTGAACTTCTTCTCTTCCAGGGTTTGGGATCTGCCTTGGCTGCGAGGAGGACATCGGCCCGCACGGCGCGCCAAGCTTCTACACTTTGAGACAACTATACACTCGAGGCCGTTGACGCATTTGAAGCAAGTACCAAGCAGCAGCCCGGTCTCGTCGATAATCAGGAGCTTCTTGATGGCCACTGATGTTAAATTCTGATTCATGTCTGAGCGCTGAAGCCGTAACCACCTTGATATCAGCTTTAACTTCAGTCGCGTCGACGCAGTAGGACACGGCCCGACGCCTCGCTGCAGTTCCCCCGCGGGCGGAGATCCGGCGGAGAGCGACGGTCGACCCATCGCGGCCGAGGTTCGGGATGGTGGAGGAGCCCATTTACGCCACGGGCATGGCCGCCAGGCTGCGGAGCCAGTGGGATCGCGACGAGGGCCTGGGGCAGAACCACAACGCCGTGAAGTTCCTGGGGCAGGATTATGAGTCTCTGAGGGCCAAGCACCAGGGCAGCGGGCGGCTGTTTGAGGACAGCATGTTCGCGTGTGCCGCGTCCTCCCTGGGATTCAATGAGCTCGGGCCGAGATCCTCCAAGACCTCCGGAGTCCGCTGGCTGAGACCCACGGTGAGAAATCCACAAATGACCCCGCAGTGGGACTATCCTACCTCAGGTTGATCTTATGAAATGGGGGGGGGGGGGGGGTTACCTGCACGTAACAGATCAACCGACCGAGCAACCGACCGACAAACCGACCAATCAACCGACAAACCGACTATCAACCAGAAAGCTGTGAAAGAAATACGGCCACTATCTTTCTACCTGTCCCACCGTACCTGCTCAATGACTTGAACCACCCAATGCAGCCCATCCTCAAAGACTTGGATTTTATCTGTTGCTTGGCAACTAAACTTTCTGTCCGGTATGATTGGTGGAGATCGCTCAGGAGTTGTGCTTGCTCTCGCCCAGGCGGTTGCTAAGTGTCACAGATGTGTCTCTGTACCTTCATTCCTCAATTTTTTCGTGACCGTCTCCGCGACTCGGCGGCGCTACGAACACACCCGGGTGCTCCTTGCATGGCTGAATGTGACACCGGGGAGCGAAGTAGGGGGAGGGGGGGGCAGTGTCTTCATCAGGGCGTTATCACGGCAGAGCCCCGAACACGGCACACACGCCCATTACTGTTTGATTTGCACACACCGTGACGGGTCGCTGCTGTCAGCCCTGTGTGGAAGTGCAGCGAGACGAATCGTGCCGTTAAAAGCTCGCGGGGGGCGGCGGCGGTGGGGGGGGGGGGGCACGATCATCATCAGCATCTACGTGACTGCAGCCTCTTTGCCCCTCTTGCTGCTTCCAACTGAGTGTAGACCACCGTGTGTGTGTGTGTGTGTGTGTGTGTGTGTGTGTGTGTGTGTGTGTGTGTGTGTGTGTGTGTGTGTGTGTGTGTGTGTGTGTGTGTGTGTGTGTGTGTGTGTGTGTGTGTGTGTGTGCGTGCGCGTGTGTGTCGGCCTCTAATGCTTCCCGGCGTCTCCAAAAAATAGTCTCGTGGTACATAATGCATGCGGCCCCGCGCCTGCACCACAGGATCTGTATGTAATATTTACGCCGCGCTGTTCGCATTCTCCACGTAAGAAAGGACACACACAAAAAATCTGTGCTCGGCGCGACCCCGCCCCGTTTGCGCTCCTGCGAGTTCAGCCACGCGTCGGACGGGTTTGTGTGCAGCTCGCGGGGCGCGAGAAGGAACAGGAGTATTTTTCTTTTTATAGCTCGGCGCGGCGGGCCTCTCACGCTCAGCCGGAGACGGCCTTTGAGGCAAAGGAATACTGGGAAACCAGACGTGAACGAGAAACACTAGACACGCGACGCGGGTTCTGTCCCGAATTGTTCATTACGTTGTCCTCGAATCATCCATGGACTAATTGCGTGTCCCTCTCTGCGCAAGAAATACGAAACAGGCGACTGTTTTTTCTCATGTCCAACAACACGTTTCAAACTAGAATGGCACGCAGCAGCCCAACAGTGCCCCTTGACTCCGATAAAGTCTCACAGCCAAGTCGACAAGACCCTGCAGATCACGGAATCACAATCATAAAGAGAGATGGGTTGATTAGAAAAAAAGAAGAAGAAAGAGGTCAGTGTGAGGAAACGGCAAATGTGTGTTTTTTATGAAAATGTTGAATTATTCCTTTTGTTTTTTCTTTTCTTTCCTCGTGTGTGTGTGTGTGTGTGCGTGTGCGCGTGCGTGTCTGTGCGTGCGTGACAGGAATTCTGCAAGCGTCCCGAGTTCATCGTCGACGGAGCCACTCGCACGGACATCTGCCAGGGAGCTCTGGGTGAGTCTCTCTGGGAGGGATCCGCGACCGCCTCACAGTTTCTCTACCGCACGACACCGGCCATTAGAGGAGAGGAGAGGAGAGAAATATACGAGGTTTTAAACCGTCCGACAGGTTTCGGGAGCGAGGGCCAATCGACTGGAAGGCTGCCAAGTCGTAATCTCAAATTAGGAAGACACTGACGACACCTCACTACAGCTGGGATGATAATCGATCCGAGTATGTGTGTTTTTTTTCGGTAAAGTTGAGTATTTGCTGTGACAACACCGCAGGTGGAAAGAAAGAAGAAGAAAGAAGAAGAAAAAGACGGTTTGACGAGTAACTCACCCTGTAAACAGATCTCCATGTGTCAAATTGGCGGAATACCCTTTAAAATATGCACGTGCACGCGATCGGATTTTCGCTGCCGGGAACAAGTCTCAGTGCCGCAGAGGTAAAAGGAGAACAAAACTGAATCGGGAGGGACGCGGGTGACGGACGGAGGGGGACATCTTGAGAGGAGCGAGTTGGTAACGGAGACGGTCGCTTGCCTGCGATGTTTTCATCGCATCCATAATTCACGCCTTGTGTCCCCCGTCCTCACATCTGTAAACAAGGCCACACGGCTTCCGTTTTCCTGTTCTGGAAGCGAGCATGAAAACTCTGTGTGTGTGTGTGTGTGTGTGTGTGTGTGTGTGTGTGTGTGTGTGTGTGTGTGTGTGTGTGTGTGTGTGTGTGTGTGTGTGTGTGTGTGTGTGTGTGTGTCCACAGGGGACTGCTGGCTGCTGGCGGCCATCGGCTCGCTGACCCTAAACACCGAGCTCCTCCACAGGGTGGTCCCTCACGGTCAGAGCTTCCAGCAGGGATACGCCGGCATCTTTCACTTCCAGGTGACGGCCGCTCTTTCACTTCCCGTTTTTCCCGTGCGAACGCGGCGCCGCGCCTCGCCCCGACCAGACCCGCAGGCTGCAGCCATTTACGATCTATTTACGACGAACCCACACCACAGGTCTCCGGTGGACGACGGCCTGTTGGGGCCAGTGTAGGGAAACGAAGAATAGTGACGGAATCCATTCATCTCTGTTCAAATAAAATGAGAATAGAAAATTCAAGGATAAGACCTTGAGCTCTGGGCGTCGTCGTCACTTCGATGGGCGCATGTGTTTTTAATATATCCACCATATATCAGTTGTTGTGGTCGGATTGGCACTCTTAAGATCCGTTGGAAGATCATTTGACGGTGAGATCTCAGTGGAGAGATGGCGTCGTTCTTTTCTCCCCCGCCGGAGTTTCCCAGCCAGGCGTGAGGGGGTTTTCTCAAAGCTGCTCTTTTTCTCGTTCGTCCGGCCCCAGTGAGTCATCCGAGATAAGGGAGATCCACACCCGGTCGCTCGGTCGCTCGGTCGGTCGCTCGGTCAATACACTTTACCTGGGAGGACTTGAGCGGACTTCAGGATATGATCTGTCGCACTTGTCAATGTGTCACCTTGTGCTTTGCGTTGTGACATGAACACACAGAGTTGGCTCTGTGTGTTCTGCCTCTGGCCGAGTGCTGGGCCTTATCGGCCGGACTTGGCTGTGCACACGACACACACACACACACACACACACACACACACACACACGCGCGCGCGTGTAAAAATAAAACCCAACTGCCGAGGTTATTCTTTGACATTTTTGAAAAATTCAAATCGATGAATTGAGGTTGTGCCGCAGGACGCAGATCAGATCACGTGATGTGTGTGTGTGTGTGTGTGTGTGTGTGTGTGTGTGTGTGTGTGTGTGTGTGTGTTCTCAGCTCCAATATACTGATCTACTACTGTGTGTCAAAGTGATAAAAAAAAAAAAAAGATATCAAACATTAGCATGGTAAACATGGACTGTCGGCTCGCCAAGTGTTGACCGTACGTCACCGCTACATGTGACATGCTCAGGATGCCAACTTGCAACATGTCGAACACACACACACACACACACACATACACTCGCTAGGCTATTGGACAGTAGGGAAATCCATCCGTCAAGAAAGACTCAACTAGTATCAAAGAATCAATAAATACCAACGCACGCACGCGCACGACTCCTGGTGCTGGTGACTCAGTTACAGGGATGTCGGCCAAGGCCTGTTTTTCACTGATTATTTCCAGAGACACTTTTTACATTGTTGAATGAATACAGCTGTCCACTGTATAAGTAAATATACATATATATATATGTACAGTATATATAAACACACACACACACACTCGCTGTCTGCTCGAGTTAGTGGAAATAATCATTTCATTTGCTCTCCGGGCCTGTACAGTACGTGCCTCCTGCCTGTGTTTATTGTATGTTCATATAAGCTAAATGGCTCGTAAACACACGGGGCTGCTTTCCCTTTAGTCCAGAGTCGCCCTGGTTTCGTCCTCCTCTTCTTTCTGTTGCACGTATGAGTTGTTTTTGTGTGTGTGTGTGTGTGTGTGTGTGTGTGTGTGTGTGTGTGTGTGTGTGTGTGTGTGTGTGTGTGTGTGTGTGTGTGTGTGTGTGTGTGTGTGTGTGTGTGTGTGTGTGTGTGTGTGTGTGTGTGTGTGTGTGTGTGTGTGTGTGTGTGTGTGTGTGTGTTTTATTTTCTCTGCCCGAGCATGTTTCCACTCTCCGCTTTTCACTTTTTCTTCCCGGGGTTGTCGTCCCCCCCCCCCCCCCCCCCACGCCCCCCCCCCCCCCCCCCCCCCCCCCCCGGCGTCGGTGTTGGATCCTCCTAAGCCTCTGGATGAGTGAGTCCGACCAGGATGAGTCATCCGGGAAATGTAATCACGCGTCCTGGCAGGTTGGGAATCATGTCGGGGAGAGAGAAAAAAGACAGAACGGCGAGCTGAAGAATGAATTATAAACTAGACAAATCACTGCCATCATCAGACACAGATGAAATTGTTAACTGGGGTAGATC
Source organism: Scophthalmus maximus (assembly GCF_022379125.1). Lineage (NCBI taxonomy): Eukaryota > Metazoa > Chordata > Actinopteri > Pleuronectiformes > Scophthalmidae > Scophthalmus > Scophthalmus maximus. The sequence goes on from NC_061526.1 coordinate 6,953,348, forward strand.
CCCCCCCCCCCCCCCTTTTTTCCGCTCTCCTCATTATAGCACATGTTTTTGTTTGCACAGAGAGTATTTTGAGTTTTCTTGAGATGTAAAGGCTGCAAGTCGTTGGAAGATTGTGTGTGTGTGTGTGTGTGTGTGTGTGTGTGTGTGTGTGTGTGTGTGTGTGTGTGTGTGTGTGTGTGTGTGTGTGTGTGTGTGTGTGTGTGTGTGTGTGTGTGTGTGTGTGTGTGTGTGTGTGTGTGATTATAAGCATAATTGTGAATTGAGCTCTGCAGGGTGTGTGGCATCCATCCATCTCTCTGCTGCTCACAAAACAACCACGCACGCACGCACACACACACCACATACACACAGTCACTAATTACACTTATTCCCAATTTAAAAAACAAAACAACACACGGCCTAATTGCTCTCATACACACACACACACACACACACACACACACACACACACACACACACACACACACACACACACACAGACACACACACACACACACACACACACACACACACACACACACACACACACACACACACACACAGACACACACACACACACACACCCTAGCGAAGCGACAACCCTGCAGCTTCCTTCCCCGTCTCTCTCCCTCGCTCTCTACAAATCTCATTACTTTGACGATGAGATATTTCTTTCATAACAGCCTATTATTCACTGTGGCGCGCTCCTATTTTGAGGTTTACTGCCCGGAGGCTCCTTTGTGCAAACTGTTGTCGTCTTCTCCTTTGTCATTTTGTACACTTTGCCGGTTGCACAAGCTGCCGCAACACAACCGGTCGTTTCGCGTTTCCCCCGCATACTTTGAGTCTTAGTGTAGCCACGGCATGAAGCTGACACTCTGACCTCGGCCTGTTTTGACCCTTGGTGACCCAGTTGGCCTCTTCTGCCCCCTGCTGGCCAACAGCCTGTGCGACTGCACCTTCCAACCCCCTACCCAAAACAGTAAAGCCACCCCGCCCTTATGTCCTTTATCGTCCCACCTGGGGATTCTTGGGAGGAGTCGACAGAAAAGGAAAAAGAAAATGAATCACGGCGACGTCGCCTCGTAAAAAACAAAAAAACAAAGCCATCCGCTCGCCGGACTGGTTTAGAGATATTTCGAGAGAGCGGCCCGGGAGGTGGAGTCTGAGCTTTCAGCCTCTGGGTTTATGTTAAGGGTTTGAAACGCACAAAAGAAAACGGGGCCTTTGTCGTCTCTCGTGCGTTTGGACAATAAACCTAGGCGACGATGTTGCGTAGATTATCATGCATTACAGTGTAAGGAGATATTTATTGACGCTCCAGCTCAGTATACTACAATATTAGTGGCTTAAACATTAATATCACTAATAATGATCCAAATATTTAAATACATACTTAATTTCATGAAGCTGAAGCTATTTGAATACTTTTACTTAAGTAAACATTTTTCATATTGTACTTTTTTTCCTCTTGGTGTGTTATTACTATTTTTCATAAAGTAAATATTTGTGCGTTGTGACGCCATCGATGCCAGTTCACACTATTTCACCTTCAAATCCGAAAAAGGCAGAATGTGCGTAATAAATCTAAGCGACACATTACACAAAAATATGCAATACAATAGAACTGTATTGATCCAGATCCTGCGTCGACTTAAATGTACAATTTCCTTTAAGATACCAAAAGGTCGTAATCAATATAAAAATGTATTGATATATTCAATTTGTTTTTTTTTTGTTCGAACCTCGCCTGTCGAGACCTAGTTTGTCGCCGTTGACCCTTTCTCCTCCGTCTGTGGCGCAGTTCTGGCAGTTCGGCGAGTGGCTGGAGGTGGTGATCGACGACCGGCTGCCGGTGAAGGACGGGAAGCTGCTGTTTGTCCACTCGGCGGAGGGCACCGAGTTCTGGAGCGCGCTGCTGGAAAAGGCCTACGCCAAGTAAGACCGGCCGGCGATGCGTTCGTGTGACATGTTGACCGGAGGAAGATGTCGTTATTCAGACACCTGTGACTTTTGTTATTTCTTATTATGAATTTAAAGTGTAAATCCACCCATAGACAGTGTCTGTGTCAAAACACGAGCTCAAAGCGTCTGCCTGAAGATCATTTTTCTTTATGGATTCATCTGCCGAATTTTTTTTAAATCTTTAGATTGATCACTCTGCAGCTAGACTAGTATCACCCGTGTCCCACAATCTGCACATGAGGACTGTTGACTGTTGGGGAGGCTGGTTGTGGTGGGTGGTGGGGTTCGATTCCCAGTTAGGGGCCACTATCCAGTGTGGGGCCCTTAGGCAAGGCCCTTAATGCTAATGTAATGTAATGTGTACGAGGAGCAGGTTGATCAGCCAATGGCAACATTGAATTGCAATAGCGGGGTGTCGACCACCAGAGGGCAGACTCTGTGCACACTTACCACACAAAGTGTAGAATTCAAACCCAAAGTTTGGACCCCAATCACTCGACAGCACTACTCAGCTCTTTGAAAGAATCTGCAGATCATCTTCATCTGCACTTGTCTTAGATGTTCATTCATATTCACGATAAATGCACAGTGATATAAACATGAGTCTGATCCAAAGCTCCGGGGTTTACCGTTTCCAAGTCTCAGTCAAAAATCGATCGCCGCAGGACTTTTGTGGGCGAATGAATGAATTTTAAAAATGAATAAAAACAGAATATAGCTGAGGTAACATTTAGTGAATTCTGTCATAGATGCATTTGTCTACAGGTGAACGAGCAAAGGGGTTTCTGGATCACATCTCCCAACTGAATGTCGAAAATGTTCTTACTTAGTTTTGAATTACAGGTCACGCTCATATCATTTATTTATTTTTTTTTCCTGTCTCAGACTAAACGGCTGCTACGAAGCGCTGTCGGGCGGCAGCACGTGCGAGGGCTTCGAGGACTTCACCGGCGGCGTGACGGAGATGTTCGAGCTGCGGAAAGCCCCCTCCGACCTCCACAGCATCATCAAGCGGGCCATAGACCGGGGGTCGCTGCTGGGCTGCTCCATTGACGTCAGTACTGTGTGTGTGTGTGTGTGTGTGTGTGTGTGTGTGTGTGTGTGTGTGTGTGTGTGTGTGTGTGTGTGTGTGTGTGTGTGTGTGTGTGTGTGTGTGTGTGTGTGTGTGTGTGTGTGTGTGTGTGTGTGTGTGTGTGTGTGTGTGTGTATGTGTGACAATAGGAGACGGTGTGACAGTGTGAAAGGAGACACGACTCCAAACGAAGGACAGTGTTGCTAATCGTTACTGCATTGAACTTTAAAATCACTGACAAAAGCTTAAGAAGTGATAATATGTTAGTGTTCGCAACTTTTCATTTTTATTATTAAATTGTTCTTTTTGTAGTTCAACCTTTGACGACAGCGATGACATGCGACATCGTTCTATCACACACACACACACACACAAACACACACACACACACATGTATTCCTCACTCCGTGAAGCCCGTTGATCTTAATGAATGAGCCGCGTCGCCACGGCGACAGCGACCCCGTCACTTGAGGATCCGCTGGGCCTCTGAGCCGTCGTCGCTCGTCCTCCGGCGCCGACCCCGGTGACCTCTTCTCATTGTCCTCTTCCTCCCTCCCCGCCCTCAGATCACCAGCACCCGAGACATGGAGGCCGTCACGTTCAAGAAGCTGGTGAAAGGACACGCCTACTCCGTGACCGCCGTGGACGAGGTGAGGGCGTAAAAAAAAAAATGTGACAGAGTTGGGTATATGCATGTTTTATAGTTTATTGAATGTCCGTCTTTGATGCCAAGACGATTGAAACAATTATTTCAGGGAGGCGAAGCGGCAAACGACATGAGTGTAAGGAAAGGAATAATAATAATAATAATAATAATAATACATTTCATTTATAGAGCACTTTTCATTGCTCAAAGCAATCTGAAAGGAAAGTCAGTGTCAAATCCTCGAGTCGTGCCCATTCATGGGTTTTGTAACCCGTGACTGTCATCCTTTTAAAAAAAAAAACACATTGAATGTACTTCATGAAAAGAAACTCTTGTGAGGCTGTGGCAAATTGATTGTGTTCAGAAATTGGCCCGCGACCTTGAGGTCGCTCATGTCTCACGTCACCGAGGTGCGTGTCATTTTTGGGCTGCGTGCAATATCTGCCTGACGCCGCTTGCCGACGTGTTCCATATTTGGGGCTGTGTGTGACCACGTCCCGCCTCCCGCGTTGCCCCACCCAGACGACCGCCCGGGACGTCCCGGGGAACATTTTTTACCTTCTTTATCCTGTCTTTCTTTCTTTGCCCCGCAGGTGGTGTACAGAGGAAACATGACCAAGCTGGTGCGCATCAGGAACCCCTGGGGGGAGGTGGAGTGGACGGGCGCGTGGAGCGACGAGTAAGGCCTCAGCCCCACTCGCTCGTGAAAGGATCTTTTCAAACATTACCGTGCAGTCACCGGAAGAACAATAAACTGATTGGGGAGGTTTTAGCCGTGCAACCCCCGGCTCTCCTCCTCATTGGGCAGAGGAGTCCTGAGGCGGCTGGAGGAGGAGGGGGGGGGGCTCACATCACATGTCGTGTTACTGTAGTTATGACAAGTAGAAAATGCCGGTCAGTTCATCCGCAATTTCGCAAACAATTCTGAGAAACGCTCATCTCACGTAATACACATAATTCCTTCTATTTCATTATTATTATTATTATTATTATTATTATTATAAAAGCCAACTCATAACAAAAACCTCTCTTCGGCCCGGCATCTTTATTCTGTGATTATTTTTTTCTTTTGAACACTGATAATAATGACAAAGCTTTTAACTGGGAAAAAGACAAATGACGAGGACGAGCGGAGGAAGACGTCATATATATATATATTTGTCATAATTCAGGAAACATTCGCAGTGCTCAGCTCGTGTCCGTTGTGTCTTTATGATTTCTTTTTCTGCGGGACCCCCTCAGCTCCAGAGAGTGGGACAGTGTGGATCGCTCCGTCAGGGCCCGGCTACAGAACCGCAGCGAGGACGGGGAATTCTGGTGAGTGCCTCTTCCCGTTCATACATAACCCTTTTTATTATCACACGGTGTGACGCGGTTCAGGGGGGGGGTCCCACTCTTGTCACGAACAAACTCTGGAGGCCCCAGTGCGTCCTCCCCCCTAACGGCGTTTTTTCCCCCCCCCCCGTCCCGCCTCCCGTTCCCCTCAGGATGTCGTTCAGCGACTTCCTGCGCGAGTTCACCCGCCTGGAGATCTGCAACCTGACGGCCGACGCGCTGGAGAACAGCCAGCTGAAGAAGTGGAGCTCCTCGCTCTACCAGGGCGAGTGGAGGAGGGGCAGCACCGCCGGCGGCTGCCGCAACTTCCCAGGTACGGAGCGGCGACGGGGCGGGCGGAACGGGGGGGGCAACTGCGGGAGCTGCCTCCGCGGCGCAACCGCATTAGATGTCGCACATTTTGGGGGGATTAGTGGTTTCAGACACGCAGCGGCACATTTAATCCATACCTGCGTCATATGAGAGTGTGGTGACGAGTCTGATGACCGAAATCCCGCCCCCCCCAGCGACCTTCTGGCTCAACCCGCAGTTCAAGATCGCGCTGCAGCACCCGGACGCGCCCGGCCAATCGGAGTGCAGCTTCCTGGTCGCCCTCATGCAGAAGGACCGCAGGAAGAAGCGGCAGGAGGGCAAGGACATGGAGACCATCGGGTTCGCCCTCTACGAGGTGAGAGGCGGCCCGGGCGCGACGCCGCCCGTCGCAGTTCCACTTCTCACAGCGGACGCATATCCTGCTCACGCGACTTCATAGCAATAATCCCGTCCTCTCTTTTTGTTCTTCGCAGGTTCCGAAGGAGGTACGGGCTTTTTCTACCTTCTCTACCTTCTGAATGAACTATGTCTGAATGTCCCGCAGCAGACTAACCCCCTCCTCAGTTTGTGGGCAGGTCCGGCGTCCACCTGAAGAAGGAGTTCTTCCTCACGCACGCCTCCAGCGCCCGCTCGGAGCTCTTCATCAACCTGAGGGAGGTCAGCTCGCGGCTGCGGCTGCCGGCGGGCGAGTACATCATCGTGCCCTCCACCTTCGAGGCGCACAAGGAGGGCGACTTCGTCCTCAGGGTGTTCTCCGAGAAGCCGGCCGACTCCGAGTGAGTGGCCGTATCGAAAACGGGGGCGGGGCGGGGCGCGGCGCGGCGGGGTGGGGAAATGGAAATTTGTGCCGCTGTTAATCCGCTGGTGTTGGTTTTTTTAGTAGTCCGAACAGATTTAAGTATTCTTAATTTGTTTTAGGTGCTTATGTGGCCTCTGATCCTGACATTCAGGTGATAAGGATGAAAAAAAAAAATATATGATTTATATATATATATATAAATTTATTTTTTAACAAGATAATGTTCGCCCTTGGTGAATAAATCCTGCCTATTTTTAAAAAAAAAAAAAAAAAACGGTACAAATATCCTTTAAAGAAAATGAGGAATGAATGAATTTAATGTTTCCAAAAATGTAAAAGTAATTTCTTTGGGCTCTTCTTTCCTTCTTCCTACATCAGGGAGCTTGATGACGAGGTCGAGGCGAAGCTTCCGACTGAGGTGACTGTCCAACATTGATGACAACGTACTGATGATGTAATGATAAGGGAAGCAAAAGAAAAACGTGGACCGACCACTCGTTTTCCGTGTTTCAGACTCAGCTGGACGAGAGCCAGATCGACGCGGGCTTCAAGAATCTCTTCAGGCAGCTGGCGGGGCCGGTAAGTGCGGCGGCGGCGGCGGCGGCTGGTGGCGGATATGATCATCATTTTTTTTTTAATTGAACTGACCATCTCCGTTTGGTGGCCACAGGACATGGAGATCAGTGTCACGGAGCTGCAGACAATTCTGAACAGGATCATCAGCAAACGTAAGCGGCGGCGGCGGCGGCGGCGGCAGAAATCCCACGGTGGAATCGCAAAGCTTGTGTTTTGGGCATAACTGTATTACTTTCAAATGGCGAAGAGTTCAAATCTGCCGTCCTCACTCTCTCGTCCGAAACAGACAAAGACCTGAAGACGGACGGCTTCACGAAGGAGGCCTGCCGCAGCATGATAAACCTCATGGACGTATCCTGGAAACGCTTGTGTGAGAAATGAATAATAATAATTATAATAATAATGATGATGATGATGATGATGATGATGGTAAACTTTTATTTGTACTTCCCTTTTCAAAACACCCCGCGACGGGGCGCTTTGCTCGGCCGAAACGCGTTTAAGACATTTCGGAAAGTAAGATTGGGGGGAATAAGATGATACAGAAATAAAGCATTAAAAACAATAATGAATGCATAAAACGAAACCACGCATGTGGTTACTTCAGAAATGCTGAATTTGAATTCCTTTCACGTTGACCTCTTGCAATAGCAGAATCTTCAAAATCCTCTAAAACATTAATTATGTTGTTGCTGTTGTTGTTGTTGTTGTTGTTGTTGTTGTTGTTGTTGTTTTTCCTGAACGCGTGGGCTCAGACGGACGGCAGTGGAAAGCTGGGCCTGAGCGAGTTCCATGTCCTCTGGGAAAAGATTAAGCGATACCTGGTGAGATCAAACGGCCAATCGCATCGATTACTTGCGTGAGCCAGTTGTTTTATTTTGACCATGTGGCCAGCGGACGGTCCCTTTCCTGTCTGCGGTCCAACTGTGTCGCTTTCTCTCCGTCCCCCCCCTCTCTCTCTGTACTGTGTGTGTGTGTGTGTGTGTGTGTGTGTGTGTGTGTGTGTGTGTGTGTGTGTGTGTGTGTGTGTGTGTGTGTGTGTGTGTGTGTGTGTGTGTGTGTGTGTGTGTGTGTGTGTGTGTGTGTGTGTGTGTGTGTGTGTGTGTGTGTGTGTGTGTGTGTGTGTGTGGCGACGCCAGACCGTATTCCGGCAGTTTGACTTGGACAAATCGGGCACCATGAGCTCCTACGAGATGAGGATGGCCCTTGAATCCGCAGGTACCGCTCCTTTTTTCCGTTGCAGTACGTTCCTCTCCGTCGTATTTGCTCTCACGCGGGACTGACTTCTGCTCAAGGTTTCAAGCTGACCAACCACCTGTTCCAGCTGATCATCCTGCGCTACACGGAGGACGACATGGCCATCGACTTTGACAACTTTGTCACCTGCCTGGTCCGACTGGAGACCATGTTCCGTGAGTCCCCCCCCCCCCCCCCCCCCCCCCCCGTCCCCGTCCCCGTCATCACACGCAGGGCCGTAGGGGAATTAATACCTGAAAATGAATGACTATAAATAAGCGATTCTCTTTTTGTTTTTCTGCCTCTGAAGAAACCTTCAAGACTCTGGACACGGACGCCGACGGTCAAATATCCCTCACCTTCTTCCAGGTAACAGACACATATGCCCGTGTGGGCAGGGGCGATTGCCTGGGGGCCCTGAGCAGACAGGGGCCCCCAAACCCGCAGCGCACAACAATTTTGTGAGAAGCCCGTTCAATTCTATGATCGGCTGTGTGCAGGGGACTGCGGCGGCATGTTTGTAATCCCCCCCTCCAACGAGGCCCCCGGTACGACGTAGGGCCCTTTGTTCCTTGGGGGGCCCCAGAGTCATTTGAATCTGGAGTCACCCCGAATGAGTCAAGCATAGTTTCATATTCAGCTCACGGACTGTATATAAGATGGACAGCCTTTTTCCACATCAGTGTGATGAGAGCCACCTGAATTTACAGACACCATTTTTAGGGGGGGGGGACTTATTTTACATGTACACGACTTTTTTAGTTTGACTGATGCTGTACTGCTCGACTTTTGCGGAGCGGCCACGGCGTCCATCTTTCGAAATACTGTACCTTCTATGATTATTATTATTATGATGGTGATGAAAGGGTATGGAAATGGGGGATAGCAGGTTTACATTTTTTGTCATGTTGCTAAAACCATTCATATCATAATCGGCCTTCCCTAATCCACACGCTCTTCTCTGCCCTACAGTGGATCACCCTGACCATGTTTGCCTAGACACGAGCGGACTCCTCTGCAACTCTTGCATCTGCATCCGGCGGCAGCTCCCGGCCAAGTATCTGTGGTTTTTTCGGAAGTGCCTCTTTTCCTCCGCTAAATAGCTGCGTCCTAATTCGGGGGGGCCGCCTCCTTCTGGGGCTACATTCGAAGACCGATCGACAAATGCGTCCTTCCATTCCCCAGCAATGAAGCGTCCCACCAGCCGCGGGATCTTTTCCCAGCCCAACCTATCCCAGGATGGGAAATTCCTCCAAAGACCCAGGGGCGTAGTGCCAAATTCTGGGGCCTATGCAGCCCCCCCCCCCCCCCCCCCCCCGCAGCTATGATGCTGATTCATTCATGGCGCTGTGTCTGTGTTCTAATTGTAACTAGCCCCCCCCCCCCCAGTGCTACGCCCCTGCATCGACCAGACCGTTTTTGGTCATAGCGGCCCCTGAAACTTGTTTTTACATCTTGTGCCAAAAGTTGCTCTCTGACGCTGCACCGCTCTTTATATACCCAATCCTATTTAGCCTTGGAACATACCCGCTTATCATTATGCATGGCACTTTCTAAGAAAAAAACGAACTTTTTATATTATGGCTGTAGCTTACGGTAGTGGTTTAGAACGGGGGACGTGTGCGTCAGCGTCGTCTTATCTCGCCTTCTCAGAAGGGCACAAGGAAAACGCCGGCGGTACTTTTGGTGAAGGCAAATAATTATGCAAAATGACGTGGATGGATATTATGTCGTGTGCATGCAGTGTTCAACCGGGGGAGCAAGTGTTTGATTTCAAAAGCTGTAACAACAATGTCACTTTTTTGGCAATGAAAAGGCTTGAAAATGTGAACATGTCACGTGTCATAATTTGAACCGGGGGAAAAAGCGTCAAACCTGCACGTGTTTCCATAAAACGCCATAAGTGTATATCTTCTGCCAATTGTCTTACCGGCGTGTAACTTTTTAACTTTTTAAAACGGAAGAGTTGCATTTTTCTTTTGAAATGTTTTTCATTTCATCAAATCCCAGCAGCCGCCCTGCCCCCCCGCCCCCCTCCCCCACCCCCCTGGTTTCTGCCATGTCATGCTTATGCAACATTACTTCATGTTTACAATGGTTACATTCAAGGTCCCTTTGGACCCATTCACCATGCAATACGTTGGTTTTCTGTGTTGCCCTGTCTGTAAATCTTCAACCCGCACTTTGGAAAAAAATAAAGATGGGGAGACTTTCACGAGTGTCTCCGAGTCGACTCTGTGAACCGAGGGGGCCGAGCGCGGTGTGTCCGCTGCGGTGACAGTAACGCAGAGAGCCATAGTGTAGTAATAAATAGAGCATTTAGTAACAAGTCTTATTACAAAAAAAAACAAGCACAGTAACATGTACACACACACACGTTCCAACAACATAATGTTAAGGTCTTTACAGCGGATTGGGGCTCATTCATTAAGTTAAATTGCAGACATTTGTACAAGCTGATCGTGTGTTGAGTTAGAACAAAGAAATACGCACTCATTTAAAAACAGATACCGATAATAAAAAAGGAGAGGTGACATCAGGGCCGTGTGCGTTCTGTTTCCTGTACAGAACATCTACGTGTCCTCACCCAGACGAAGAGCTAAATGACATTTTCCCTTTTGGGAATACTACAAAGGCGGAAATCTAGTCCTCTGACCAGCGTGGGCCCCCCGCGCCCCCCCCATCAGATCGGAGCACGGCGTCTCTCAGACGTAGTCGTTGTTGTGCTCGATCCTGGTCACCATGGTGGAGACCAGCCGCTCCAGCTGCTCCGCCCGCTGCTTCCCGATCTGCAGGACCTCCTCGTGGTTGGCCTTCTCCTCGCTGTCGTAGTCCGCCACCGCCTTGTTGGTGATCAGCGAGAGGGCGAAGACGCGCATGCCGCAGTGGCGTGCGACCAGCACCTCGTGGACCGTGCTCATGCCTGGTCGGGGGGGGGGGAGAAGGCATTTTAAAATAAATAAATAAATGAAAACGGACACGGGCACATTAGCATTCTGTGATCCGTGAGGCCACCCACCGACGGCGTCGGCGCCCAGTTTGTGCAGCATGCGGCACTCGGCGATGGTCTCGAACGAGGGGCCGCCCAGCACGCAGTAGACGCCCTCCTTCAGGAAGTCGCCGTAGCCCAGCTCCTGTCCCACGTCCATGGCCAGCTGCTGCAGCTCGCGGTCGTACGCATCGGACATGCACGGGAAGCGCACGCCGAACCTGCGGGAGGCGGAAAGAGGCGCGGGGGACGGTGAGGGGCCGAGGACGGACCAAGTCAGGGGACTTTGATTTTGTCGCTGCTGTTTGATGAGACTTTCATCCATCACCCGACACACACACACACACACACACACACGCAGACACGCAGACAGTCACACAGACGTGGCCTACCTCTCGTCGTTGGGTCCAACCAGGGGGTTGTTGCCGGCGAAGCCCGGCATGTTGAGGTGGTCCTTCATGATCATGATGTCTCCCACTTTGAAGTCCTGGTTGAGGCCGCCGGCCGCGTTGGTCAGCATCACCGTCTCCACGCCGAGCAGCTTGAAGATCCTCATGGGCAGCGTGATCTGGAAGAGCGCGCACACGCCGTGTCAATACTGCGTTACGTGACGGGTCGGAGGGGGGAGGTCGAGGCCGCGGATTTTTTTTGAACTATTTACCCTCTGGATTGGCAGGCCCTCGTACAGGTGGGAGCGCCCCTGCATGCAAACGCACGGCCTCCCCTTCAATTTGCCGAACACAAGCCTCCCTGCATGTCCGTGCACTGTGGGGGGGGGGGGACAAAAACACAAACCAGTCAGTAAATCAGGAGCGTGCGGTGGACGAAACTGCAGCGGAGAGGCCGCGCTGTGGTGTTCCAACGCACCGGTGCTCTGCGGGAAGTTGGGGATGTCCTTGTAGTTGAAGGCAACCGGGTCCTTCAACATGTCGGCCAGCCCCCCGAGCCCCGACCCGCACACGATGCCCACTGTGGGCCGGACGTCCGTCTGGGCCAGCAGCCAATCGGCGGTGGCCTTGCAGTCCTCGTAGCCGTAGCTGGATGACATTTTTTTGAAAAACATAAAAGGAGAGAGATTGGAAGTTAGGACGACCCGCTGTGCGCAAAGCGAGCGGGAATCAGACGCGCAGGTGCTGACCTGATCTGAGAACTGCTACTAATAAGGATCAGACTTTGAGGAGAGACACACACACACACACACACACACACACACACACACACACACACACACACACACACACACACACATCTGCTCCTTATTCGTCTGATTGGGTTTGTGGGATCACTTTTCAGTTTGATGAGGAACCTCCAGCCCCGGGACGACTGGCCGTTTGTCCCCGTTACGACCCCATAATAATAACTTTATAACTTTCTGAACTTCAAACCATGAAGTAAAAAAAAAAGCATATTTTACTTCCTCATTAAATCTGAATTTTCCTGATGTCCAGATGAGCAAGTATTTTTTTTAAAAAGCAGAAATAAAAGAGTCATAAATCATCATAATGTAAGAAGTACTGAAATCCCACGTGTCAGTTTCCTCAGTGGGTTTTCCATGTGGTCTCTGCTGCGCATGTGCGTTTGTCTTTGGCCCCCTCCCAACACACACACACACACACACACACACAGGCATATACATATATATTTATATAGTTTTTCTACCCACAGCCAGGGGGGGAGGGGTCAGCAGAAAGTACAATATGTTCAACAGTGTGATGTACTCACCCTTTGTTTGCCTCTGGGAACATTGTGCAGGATCGAGTAGGAGTCTGCGTGTGTTCTGTGTGGGGGGGGGGGGGGGGGGGGGGCGGAGAAAAAAGGTAAATGTGTGAGAGCACACTTATTTAAAAAAAATTAAAAATTAAACAAATTAAAAAAATCAAGTTCCCAGGTGGCAAAACGTCGAGTCACAGCGCAGCTGTCGGGAAGAAAAATGATGAATATGAACGCAAAAAAAAAAAAATCTGATTAAAGCTGAAGGGGGACGAAAAGTTCTTTTCGGGTTTTTTTCTCGTGGGTTTTGATCGTCCTCAAAAAAATTCCTCTGAGGAGGAGGCGCAGCCGCCGGGGTTATTATAGGCCCCCAGACCCCCTCCTCCCGCCCCCGAGTGACGCACACGGATGCTGCGGCCTCATTGGCCGGACGGACACACCTTCAAAAATAGTGCGCAATGAAAGCGGATACACGCGTCTGTTCTCATGGCGTGGCCCCTTCCTCCTCTTCCTCCTCCTCCTCCTCCTCCACCGTGATCCGGAAACGTCGTCAGCTGTTGCCGCCGTCACCAATCGGCCTCTGTATTGATCAACAGCAGAAGCCAAAACGAGGGGTGCGCGTCGCACGTGTTCACAGCGTCATCTGTGGCCATCGGGCCTACGGAAGTCGATGTGTGTCATGCGTCGACTGGACCCCGGCCATGGTTTATGTGGTTATACATTTGTCACAGTCATAAATAAGCTGTGGATTTTCTACGTCGGCAACACGCCGAAGCACAATCCTGAGAGATATTTCGTTTCGATGCCCATTTTTGTCTTCTTCTTCTTTACAGATGGAGATTTGAAAACACAAAAATATTGACCAACAACATTCAAATGCTGCCAATACTAATACTAATATTAATATTATTAATGTTTCATGTAAAGCACTATGAATCGCCTTGTTGTTGAAATGTGCTATGCAAATAAACTTGCAGTACCTATTATTATTATTATTATTAATAATAATATTATTATTATTTTATTATTAATAACATTATTATAATATGCTACTTTTAAAAAAAATAATGTGAGCAAGTCATCATCTTCTCGATCTGTACACTTTTAGGCAGTGTTTCCTTTCCGATATTTCAATAAATATAAATCCCATTAACTTTATTATCCTTTTTAAATTCCGTGGTGGTGTGTTTATGATGTTTTGTCCACTGCTGCTGCATCGTTGCTTCAAATAACACATTGTTGTTTTTTTGTGTGGTTTTGTTGCCAGTTGATTAGTTCATTGACACATGCATGTGTGTGTGTGTGTGTGTGTGTATCTTTACCCTGCGCCTTGGACTGTATATAAATAGGTTGTGGTAAGAAAACTCTTTCACCCTCTTGACAAATATGCAAAGGACAAAACTTGTGTTCATGTTGCTTCTAATTTCACTGGTCAATGACAAATATTACATAACACGCCGCCCCCTTTTGGGACTTTACGGGGGGAAAAAAAGCTCCTGGTGGAAATCCACCAACATCAGGCCACACTTGACCTTTGCTTCCGATTACTAGCGTATAGATCACGCAAGTACTCGGTGCCGGGGACCGGAGAGGACCCGTCAAAGTCTGACACACACAAGCCAAAACACAGCGAGCCATCCGCGATGGACCTTGAGTTATTGTTTGGCATTGACACATGAAGGCACAATGGTCAGCCCCGGTGTGTGTTATGACGCCCGTCTGTTTGGGTTCTTGCATCCTCGGGACAGATGTTATCTTAGTCTGATAACATGGGAGCGGGAACTGCTGCACCGTTCACCTCTTTGCCCCCCCCCCCCTCCCTCTCTCGCTTATGGCCAACACGCCTTTCGCTCGGCCAATGAGCGGGGACCATTTGACTGCGGCACGATGACCCCCAGTGAGCAGTTTGACCGTTCACACAGGCCAGTTCAAATGTCAATAATAATAATAACATAATATCCCGACGACTCTCATAACAGAGCTGCTGACAGTATAACTCGCTGTCACGATTCTGTCCACTTTAAGCACTCGTGAAAGACTATTGGTTGATTTTTGTGGACGTTTTTTTTGTTATGTCAGTTGTTCGAACCTTAAAGCTACAGTGTGTAATATTTAGAAGAACTTATTATTTACAGAAATGGAACATATCGTCCATGACTATGTGTTCAGATAATCACCTGCAACAAAGATTAGATATAGTTACAGGAGGTGCACCCGACCTCCGCATGAGTCTCCATGTTTGCTACGTCGGAAACAGGAAATGGAATCAGCAACTTTACCACCAGATGCCGCCAGAAAATGACACACTGGGGCCTTAAGCGTGTCTATTTCCTGTTTTACGTTGAAGTTCTTCCCTTGTGTGACTCGATCCACTTCCTGTCCTTGTCCCGTTTCCCGCTCTTGGGATTGTCTTCACCTGTGTTCAATTATCCCGGCCTCCCTTGTGTATTTAGTCTCTGCGCCTCCCAGTGCTTCCTGTCAATGCGTCCGATCAGTTCGGGTTCTGTACAAGTTCCCGTGAGCTCTTCTGAGCTAGGAGTACCCGTTTTGCCTCCAAACCCAGCAGCTGCAGGTATGTGGCTGTCGGATGTCTAGTGCTGGATGTAATCTTATCTATGTAGTTTATTTATGACAAAAAAAAGAATCACGTCAACAAACATAGAAAGTTTTCTGTTCTGCAGAAAACCGATTGATTCCCCAGTTAAAGTCTCCTTTGCACAAAACACCGGCTGCAACATAAGACGCCACAAGTCTGTACATAAAGACGGTTGACGCGTTTGCACTTCCTCCTGTTTTCTGAAAACGAAGCCAAAATATCCCGGATACGGGCGCTGCCGTCTTGCACTTTGAGGTGTTGAGTGGATGTGTTTTTGTGACTTTATTAATTATCTTAAGGGAGATTTGTTTGGTTTTGCGGGCGTTGGCTTTGATTTGAGTGTTGCATCACGCTGTTTTACACATGATTAGCTCATAACACGGAGCTAATTTGTTATTGATCAACGGTCGCACATGCCGACAAAAGGCATTGTGAAGCGTTCCGCTCGTTCTTGGTGAGCTTCACAATGCCAGTGTTTGTACTTGACGAACACACGCTGGTCATTCCATGGGTCAGGATGTCAGCAGACCCCGCAGTGGCGGTACAGTATCGTGTCACGCCTCCGCGACGTGCGCGCCTCACATGGCGTGTCGTTTGCGAAGCGAACCAAGCAGCGCTCACTCCAGACATGGGCTTGGGAGTAACGTCAGATGCAGCTGCCACATCATCTCGCGAGTTTGCTCACGTGACTTCCTTCAGTCTGAAAACATTTCACACCAATGGTGACTTCACAATGCATTTCTAAGACACTACAGAAAGTTGTTAGTCTTGGTTGTTTTGTTTTTTTAAGAACCTGAACACCTCACCCGGTCTGGCTGCACTTTATAAACTCAATTATATATGTATTTCTTTGCTAGTATGTCATTTTTAAAAACTCCTCTGTTTGCCCCTGTTTTGTTCAGCTGTAAAAGTCTCACTCGGAGCACCTCAGGGATCAATGCTCGGACCACTGCTGTTCTCACTGTGCACACTGTCTAATCAACAGTATGTTTTCCTTCCACTGCTGTGATTTATCTATTCTATGGCCTCTGTTGAAACCTGGACCATTGCTGCCTGCCAACAATTTATTGTCCCTATCATTGCAGAAACATTGAAGGGCCTGTAGATGAGGGTTCACTGTAGATTAGATTGATTTCTACACCAGGCACATTTAAAGCATCCCGGTCCTTTGGTCAGACGTTTGCTTGTTATATTTATAGGATTTAATATAGCTTCTATCCTCAAGAGGCTACAGAGGTCTGGTTAGCGCACTACTTTCTACCTGTGCCGAAACTTGTATTGTTGGACTTTTCTGTCTACGTACAACGCAGTAATCCCCCAGACCTTTTGAAGAGATTGATGTGTGGAAGCCCGTTTTACAGTGATGTTGACGGGTCTATTTGTTAGTGGTCAGTTCTTATCAGTAGAGAAGTGAGTTGAGCTCCGCCCAACCTCAGCCTATATGCAGCAGTGACAAAACACCTGGACCCCTCACCCCATTCGTCTTTGTTTCTTAAGACCCGGACTTTACACCAAAGACTATAAACGCTTCACATGACCCGGTGCTAACTTACATAATGAACTCCCTACACTCCCAGTTGTTTTTCGAAAATGATCTCCGTTTGGGTTTAGCCGCTCAGATTACAGTAATTGCTCTTGAGAGAAATCTTGCGCCACTGGGGCTTCGTTTCTCAACGCATCTTCAGCAAGACGACCTCATTTGAAGTTTGGAAAGCGGTGTAGAGATGTTCATGAGGAGCCTCACGGGCGGCCCCCAGCAGCTCACATGATGCGTGTCAAAGTGGAGACGACGCAAATCAGCTGTCTTCTGTTTGACTCGCGCTCAGATACGTCACTTTGCCCGCCGCGATTTCTGTTTTTGTGTTTCACCGACATCGGAAGAAGAGATTCTGTACATTTTTCTTTTTAAATTCTTTACTGCACAGGCGTTCTGTTAAGTTCATGCATTTACACAACCCTGCAGCCTTCATGGTTTAATTGCAGTGCAGATCCCACGGGGCGGTTTTCTTTTCCTTTTTGGCTACTTTTGCAAATTTGTGGCTCTTTTTTATTATATGAAAATATTTGTTTTATTGATCCAATTCATGTACTTTGCCTATTTGGTATTTTTAAAGATGAGAAGTTAAAGAGGAATGATTCTCAGTGAGAAGATTAATGTCTTGGGATAAAAAGAGAGATTCCCAAATCATCAATCTTTATATATTTTTTGTTTAAAAAAATTATAATAATAATATATATATATATATATAAGATATAAGATCTTATATATATGATATATGATATATATATATGACGACATAACTTGGTATGTGAAATTGTAGGATTAGATGTGGCGTTTTTCTGCACAGACCCTTTTTGTGAGTGGATTGAGTTTTCCAGTTCAAATTTGTTCAGTGTAATCGGTGACTTGAGTTGAGTCGGCCTGAATGTCTTCAACAACAACAACCCTTTCTCCCGAGAGAAGCTCCGTGAGCTCGACCCCAAGCCCCCGGCTCGGCCTGCGATTTTTGGAAATTGGGCGTCAGTCGCTTTCACGATTTGTCAGATTAGATTAATTGTCACTTTGAGTCGAGCAGGTTTGTTGTGGCACCATGGGAATGTTGACAGAACACTGGGAGCGGCACCGGCGGGGTTGTGTACAGGACGGGAAAACGTGTCAAGGCCGGGGAAGATAATTCTAATTCTAAAGTACTTGCACAACCTCCGCGGCACACGGTGTCTTTTTTGTGGAGGGGGGGAGCGGACAGCCCGTCTGTGCTGTCGTGTTTGAACTGCTTTTGTCTTGTGCGCCCGAGACACCACGCTGAACTTCTGAGGCTCAGGCAAACAGAAACATGTCAGGGGTCGTCGTGTGATCTTCCGTCTGGCATCAGACAAGGCAGCAGAGTTTTCATTGTATGCAAGACTTTACGAGCAACGAGCCAGAGGGACAAAAGGATATTTGCCGTAGAAACAAGGAATTTTTTCATCAGAGCATAGAAATATGAAATATATATTAGAGAACTCTTGCTGCTACAGCAAAAAAAAAAAAAAGGGGCCACAAATTTGCAGACGTCAACCAAAAGCGCAAAAGGGGGGAGGAGTCAAGACATTCAACGTTCAAGATGCGAGAGAATAAACAGAAATATAGTTTTCAAAAGAGTTTGTGCCTTGCGAAACACAGAAAATGTGTTTTGATTGTCATGGCACGATGGTTTGTCAGTCGTCGT
Organism: Scophthalmus maximus; assembly: GCF_022379125.1. NCBI lineage: Eukaryota > Metazoa > Chordata > Actinopteri > Pleuronectiformes > Scophthalmidae > Scophthalmus > Scophthalmus maximus. The sequence continues at coordinate 6,971,772 of NC_061526.1, forward strand.
CACTACATCGTCCGGCGACTGGTATTTCTAAATGAGCTGTTCCAACTGACTTTGGCAAAGACACTGCATTTTGTAACCGCATCCAGATTATCTAATCTCATCTTTTATGTAATTGTCAAACTGTCCCATCAGGTGCAGTGTGGGTAGGGTTCAGACAGTATTCCGCCCTTATGTCTGAGCCACAATCACCAGTGTGCAAAGTTTGAATCAATAACATATTTACTTCCAGAGGAAGTGTGTGAGTGGCCATTAGGTCCATTCAACACTGTACTGTACCTACTGCATCCTCTCCTGCCCGGCAACAACCAGGCAAAGTTAACAACTGCAGCACGTGTAAACTTGCATCGCTACAAAAGGCGCAATAAGCGTATGGAAGGAGAACATTCCGGTCTGCCGGTGTCTCTCCTGCAATAAAACGTGTGTTTGCATGTAAGTGAAGCCCTGCGAGTTGATCAGCACCAGGCCGACAAGAGGTTTTGGCACATTTCCGGCAGGTGCCAAATGCCGCCGGTGGGCTCCGGCTCTCGCTGGGGGCGCGTTACGAGATCCGCGACGTGTGAAAAGGCGCAAGGAAGTGTGAGAGTTTTGGCGCGGATGCGTCCCCAGGGCGCGAGGTGTTTTACGTAACCCCGCGCGGATGGCTTATCTCGACGGCGATAACGCCGGGATAACGGCCGTATAACCTGGGGGCTGGAGTGTTTTTTTACTGTGACACTTAGGGTCACATGATGCCCGGGGGGGGGAGGGGGGAATCACTGTGTTGACTCTTCAGGTTTTGAGTTATGAGCTGGAAATATGGAAATATTCACAAACGGACACTTGGTTACGTGTTTGCTCCCAATCACTTTTGCGCCGTCGTCAGTTTTGCTTTTCCCCCGACTGTGCCAAGTGATGCCAGGTCAAAGGGATCTATAAGTATCCCAAACTTCTAATGTCTCAGGACACAAGACGGGGGCGCGGTCCAACTGTTGCAGCTGAAAATGTTTGCGTCGGTGGCGACATGCGGAAACCACAATCATGTGGTCGCAATTTGGAGGACTCGCGGAGCCAATGGGCCTTAATCACACAGCGGAGGTCGGAGAGCAATGTGTGGAAGATTACTCCAGGGAGACTGAATTAAGAGTCCAGTGACTTTAATTCACCAGCGTGAATTAAAGTCCAATGACTTTGATTCAGCAGGGAGGTTGGCTTGTGTTCCTGCCAAGTCTGGACTGACGCCCACCGATACCAGTTTGATCACGTTCTATTGAAAAGAAAGACACATCTACCGGGCTCCCTGAGATGCGACGCGGTTCGGCAGAGAGTCTGGGTCTGTGTTTACCGTAAACTGAAAATATATATTTCTAAGGAAACACGCATGCCATTTCTTGAAAGTGGATGAAACTAGGCAAACAAGCGGGCACCGACGTGTGTGATGACACTCTGATAGTGGAGGTCGGAAGAGACACTTGCAGGGGTTTATCTGACTTGTTGCCCAACCGACGACCCACATCGTCTGTTTGTCTTCTCGGGTATCGCTGCCAAGGCTCCGGATGAGCCGTGTTGCCTCCGGCGATGACCGGACGACGCAAAGCAGGTGAGAGTTGGAGCCTGTACTGAAACTGAAAACTGTACATTTGGCTCATGAAACCCAAACAGATGAGCTATTAACCTGGTTGAACCATTAATAGGGCCCAAATGAAGGCTGACTCTGAACAGCCAGGTGATTGGCTCGACACGGCACACGGCGCCGCCTCGGGTTGTCCGTCTGTCTCGCAGATGAAGCGGCGGGGTTCGGGCGTGGCAGCTGTGAAAACACACTCTTGCATAACTGATGGGCAGAAACGAGGGGGTCAAGGCACCGGGAGCAATGTGACGCGGTAACGCATTCGACACTGACACGTACACATGGCGGAGGCCTTTAACTCTGCAGCGGCGCGGCGTGCGGCCACAGACGGGTCAGGCGAGTTCGCCGGCCCTGACCAGGAACCTGACTCGCACTAATGAAGGCAGGAGTGAGTGAGTGAGTGAGTGAGTGAGTGAGTGAGTGAGTGAGTGAGTGAGTGAGTGAGTGAGTGAGTGAGTGAGTGAGTGAGTGAGTGAGTGTGTGTGTGTGTGTGTGTGTGTGTGTGTGTGTGTGTGTGTGTGTGTGTGTGTGTGTGTGTGTGTGTGTGTGTGTGTGTGTGTGTGTGTGTGTGTGTGTGTGTGTGTGTGTGTGTGTGTGTGTGTGTGTGTGTGTGTGTGTGTGTGTGTGTGTGTGTGTGTGTGAGTGAGTGTGTGTGTGGTCGGTCTCCTCGTTTGCACAGTGTGTTCCCGTCGTTTGTTTTAAATTTGTGATCCGTCTGCTGGTCACATGAGCGCACAATTGAGTTCCCAGTCACGAGACGACGGCCGCAGGTTTGGACATCCCGTACTGTACGTCGCCGATCGTTTGTCCTTCTGTCAAAGAGCGGCGAGGACCTCTACAGGCCACGGCGACTGATCGCATCTACACTAAGCTCGCTCTTTATATATATATATATATATATATATGTATGTGTGTATGTATATATAGATAGAGGTGTGTGTATGTATGTAACAATAAATGTATATGTTGTGTCATTGGAAACTAAAGATACAATAGTCCTAATAGTCAAGTTGACAAGGGAACAGTAGATATGTTCATTACATGCATACCTGTATATGTACAGTATGTATTTAACACACACACACACACACACACACACACACACACACACACACACACACACACACACACACTAACTCTCAAACGTGTATATAACAGTTGACCACTAGATGGAGTCAGAAACTATCTACTTATATATACAGATATTTGCTGTATATCTACTGTATCTATTGTGCCTTTGTCAACTTAAATACTATTATATATTTATATATATACACACACTTTTGAATGACCTAAGAACTGTAAATGAGAGGTGTGTGTGTGTGTGTGTGTGTGTGTGTGTGTGTGTGTGTGTGTGTGTGTGTGTGTGTGTGTGTGTGTGTGTGTGTGTGTGTGTGTGTGTGTGTGTGTGTGTGTGTGTGTGTGTGTGTGTGTGTGTGTGTGTGTGTGTGTGTGTGTGTGTGTGTGTGTGTGTGTGTGTGTGTGTGTGTTGGAGGGGTAGATTAAGAAAGAAATGGCCAGAGAGACGGAGCAACAAAGCGAGGGGGGGTGAAAAAGGGAGGGACACCTTCCGACTGGTCCACGTTACGTCTTTGTGTGCTACTTTCTCTCCTTCCTTCCCGACCTCCTTTGTCATTGCCTCTCTCCTGTATCCTGGTCTCCAACATCTCCTGTTCCTGTCTGCCTTTTCTTTTCCTCCCTCTATTTGTCTCTCTCTCTCTCTCCTCATTCATTATATGTCAAACTTTGTCTTCTCCCTCTCTACTCCCTCCCCTCCTCCCTTGACTCCCCCTCAGTGACCGCTGACCCCCGTGACATAGTTTTCCTAAAACTCTCGCCGATCCGACAACAGAGGAGCAATGTCTTGGTGTCTGTGAGCATAGCGAAGGGTCACATTCTTTCATAGAAACTGTTGAGCTTTCAGAATGTACATTGATATATATACATATATACATATACACACAATGGAATAAATGGAGCAGCAATTTCATGGGCTTAGGATGTTAAAAGAATGTGATTGGTTTGGTTAAACCATGATTAAATTGGGGTTGTACTCCAAACTGAGCACAATAAAGAGGTCTTTTCCGACATACACTGAAGGTTTCTGAAGGGGCTTTGTACGATAACGCCAATGTCTCTCTGGACATTTGCCAGCACTTTCTCCATGTCAAGAGGAATTTATCCTCTGGGGACAACTGATGTTTGTACTAAACGTCATCATATTTTTCTTGGCAATTGGCGGACAAACCAACTGACCAACCAATCATTCCACCAACTGACCGATTGACCAACCAACCAACTACTCAACCAACCAACTGACCAACTCACCGAACAACCAACCAACCAACCAACCAACTGACCAACTCACCGAACAACCAACCAACCAACTGACCAACTCACCGAACAACCAACCAACCAACTGACCAACTCACCGAACAACCAACCAACCAACCAACTGACCAACCAACCAACCAACTGACCAACCAACCCCCAAATCAACCAACCAACCAACTGACCAACCAACCAACTGACCAACCAACCAACTGACCAACCAACCAACCAACCAACTGACCAACCAACCAACCGAGCAACTGACCAACCAATGGAAAAACCAAGGAAAGCAACTTCTGATACAGATGAAGCAACGATACAGTTTCTGTTCTTGTAACATTTGTTTGATACGAAAAACACACAACAGATTAAAAACTGCTGAATGTAAATACTTTGGATTTTTAATTTATCTTTTGTTTTGTTTTTTTAATACCTCATTCATTACCTTATTCATTCAGGTGAAGCTCCCTCCGCGAGGGGAGCCCCGAAAATCTGCAGGACGGTAGCGGGCATTGAAGGGGAACAACACCCGTTGGCAGGGTGGAGGGGCCCCACAGATTGATGTGCGTGTGAAACCAGCCGGGGCCACATATCGAGCAGGGCCCAGATGCCGCCCGGGGACTCTCATAAGACCATGAGGTAAATTCAACTTCTGTCAAAACAAAGTTAAGAGCCCAAGCTTTGAATGGTGGACTGACACAATAACCTTTTAACTTTCTTTTGAATGAAAACGCTCTATTAGACTGCTCCTATAGAGAGGTGGATTAACTCTATAGGGAGTTTGACCACATACTATGTTTGCTTCTGGTTTGTGCGCTGTTGCATCACCACACTGTTCCCATAGCATCCCCAAAGGAGCCCGTGTATCAGCCAGTGGAGTGTACTGGCTGATACTGTACACGGCAATGCAAACAATTGGCATATAGGCACAGGCAAAACATTTGAAGACTCTCTTACCGTGTGCCTCCTGATGCCCTTAAGAATTATACACAAATTATATCCGGCTAAGATCACAAAGTCACATCTTCCTTTTTCCATGAGCCATTCGAACAACTGGCACGCCATTGCCTTCGAAATTAATTTAAAAAAAAAACTTGTGTGGTACGTAACAGTTTAAAAAAGTAAAGGGAGAAAGTCATTGAAGTAGTTTTACTTAAGTAGATGCAGTAAAACCACAGCACAAAATACACAGTAACAAATAAGAGTACACAAAGTAGTATCAGTGAAACATACTTAAACTTAAATGTAGTAAAGCTGTTCTTTCTGCAAAAGCATTTGTTTTAGATTGTCATATTAAAGCTGCAGTGTGTCATATTTAGAAGAACTTAATCACAGAAATTGAATATATTCTCCATAACTATGTGTTCATATATGTTTAATCACCGATGTTTTTTCGTCAACTCTGAATGAGTTAAATATAGCTACGTGACGTGGAGCCGACCTCCGTGCGAGGCGCCATGTTTGCTGCGTCGCGTCGAATACGGCTGTTGCACAAAACGGTCCAGAATACGTCGCAGTCACGTGGAATTGTCAGACGCTGCCGGAAACCGGAAATGGAATTGGCGCTGCGCCACCATAAAGTGTCCCCCTGTCGGTCGCTCGGTTGGTTGCGGTTCGCAACTTTCCCACCAGCTGCCGCCAGAAAATTACAAAGATTACACACTGGGGCTCCAATTTTTCATTATCTGCAACGAGCTCCACCACATAGTCGCTGCAGAAAGGTTAGACTGTTTAATCTAAACATCACATTTTAAATGTCAATCATACAATCTGCAGCATGGTCGTGCAAAAGTGTAGCGAATTAAAACAAAAAAATAGTACCTCAAAAAAGGTACTTAATTACAGTACTTGAGTACAAGTTACTTTGCACTGCTTTTTTTTTTTTCTTCTTTCTTTCCTTTACAGCACAAGTGACAACTGCAAAGCATTCCATCACCGCCGGGCCAGTGTTTCAGTAGAATGGTTGCCACTCTGGTGAATTAATTCGTCCATTCACAGCAGGGGCCATGTGCACCACGGAGCACCTCCCGCGGGGCGGACGTGGCGCGGCCTCAGAGAGATGCGCCGGCATCATCCATTCACCGCACACACCGGACAACAGGCCCTGTCATTTCTTGATTTGTAAATACCTCCCCGTTTTTTTTTCCTCTCCATTTTTTTCTTCTCACAACGGAGCGACTTCCAGCCCCGTATCTCATAACCATCACACATCTACAACGAGAAAGTTGACAAAAGGCCGAAGCAGCAGCAGCGGAGGAGGCCTCGCGAACAAAGGGCCCCATTTATGGCGTACAGTCGGGGGGGGGGGGGCACGGGGAGGGGAGGGTGGGAGGAGAAGCTGGGAGGAGAGTTGCATTAATGAATTAAAAGTGTCGTGAAACAGCGGCCGAGTGAATACTCGTGGGCTTTTGCAGAGAGGCGACGCGGGGTGGGGGGTCCTGGAGGAGTGGACAGCACGGGCTTCTTTGACTCCTCTCCGTGTCCCGCTCTGTTTCAGACGCAAGAAGAAGTGCAAACTGTGCTCCTCTGATTACACAATGGCCCGGGGACAGTGAGCCAGGACCGGTACCACCAGTACCAGTGTGCTGGGAGGCACCCAGGACTCTCCTCCGACGGGGGCCCTCGGTGTGTTTTTGGAGGTGGGGGGGTGGGGGGTTGGGTTTATAACGAGAGATTTAATTATTTTGATTTTTTTTAATAAAGGATGACAACGACGTAGAAGGACTGCAGAAGAAATCGGAGGGAAGGAGCAACGACAACAATGTGATGTCAAAGTGGAGCAGGGATGTGAAGCGAGTTGTCAACAAGTGCGCGTCGTCCAGAAACCTTCCTTTCCTCTTTTTCCCCTTTCCCCCAGGCTTCTTTCCAAGACGTCTTTTAAAAAACTTTTCAGATCCTTCACGCGTTGGCTGAACAAGTGCAACCAACCACATCGTCAAAGAGTCCAAGCCGCGGCGCCCACCGAGGTAAGACGCGCAAAAAACCATTTCAAATTCACTGTACGTTTTCTTCTTCTCTCCAAACACAAAGATCTGACCGATTACGTGTTTGTGTGATTCTCGCGCTCGCACGAATCATCTCGTGGATTTCAACTCAATCAGCTCAATTAAAAATCTTTGCAAAGCTTCCTCCGAGGACCCACGGGCGTATCTGTATTAGCGGGGGAACGGATCCTAGCCTCTCTTGTTGTGCCACTGTGATATCCCTCTATCCTACAGTCCCTGCACTTTGGCTGCGACATGCGTCATTGTGTCTTCATCACATTTACTGGTGTTTGGAAAGAATCGGGGCGAAGGCACTGCGAACGCGTGGACTTTTCTGATGCGGCTGCACGTGCCCAGCGCTGCTGTAGTGCTGTTGCATTTTACAGTGCAGCGGGACATTGGTGTGAAACAATAAATCAGTGCTGCACTGTCACATCTGCACCGCGATTTCTCACCTCCACGCAGGAACTCACTACTGTACGACCACGTTTATCGTCACATGGAGATTCTGCATGTCTCTGTAGTGGCAAGGAGAACCACAAGATCCTACAAAAGGCCAGTAATCACGGTGCAAGGTCAGTATTTAGTTGAGGTTCAGTTAAGTTAAGTCTCTCTACGTCCGGCATGAGCATGATTTGTTTGAATACTTAAATGCAGAACACAGGAAAAGATCATTTGTACGTGAAAAGTAGCAGCGGATGTTGCGCAAAACCATTAGAAGTCTTTGAGAAACGAGGTATGAATGGAGTTTTCCCTCCAAGTCCATATGAAAGCATGGCGTCACAGAGAGAAACCCTCATCAGCACCGCAACAGCAGCCGGGGCGGTCAGATTGACAGCAGAGAAGACGGGTCATTGGCGAGAACGACTGCCTTGGATGGAGATGGTAAAAGTCGTCGTAAATCAGCGCCCGGCGGCGGGAACGGCCGCTCTCCGTTGTTCAATGTGGGCCGGAGTCGTAACTCTTCAGGGATTGTAACTCTGGGCCCAGGAAGCGAAGGGCGAGCGGGGTTTTGTTTTGGGGGGGGGGGTGCGAGATTTAGATGGTAGGCCCTTCTGGACGGTCGCCGATCGAGGCCAATGCCATGGTTACGGCTCGCTTTCACTTCCTGCTGTCGCTGTACGATCCGCATTAAAGCTAAACCATGTCGACGTGGAATGGAGCCGCTGTAGATTCGGCCACAACACAAACGAATTGTGCTTTTTATTTATTTTATTTTTTTCACATTTTTAAATCTTTTGAGGATTTCAATTTGAATGTTTTCATCTGATCCACGGAGGACCAATGTTCCAAAAAGAAGGATTGGGCTGTTTCATGGTTTCTGAATTCAGCTTTCGCCCAGTGCACCAACGCTTTAACTGGTTTCTCTGCAGCAGATACTGTCCAGGGGTTTTCTGAGCCGCTTGAGACTTGGGTCAAAAGTATAACAATTAATAAATACACGTAAAACTGGAGAAGATAAATAACTACACAGTGTCAAAACACTGTTGCGCATGGATGAATAGTCACTTTGTCTGGGACAGGAACTGCATGAATATTATTAGTCAGGTTTGTTTTTTGGTGTGTAAAGGGATCTGGTACTGCCACTCTCCAAATTTGGTTGTATTTTTTGTGGAATGAGCAAGTGGTTTAGGTGATCCTTTTGTGGGATGAAGGGGTAAATAAGGGGCTTTTCTTAGCGTGTGAAATTTTGACAAGTTAGAGATCAATAGTTTTAGAGACGCATTTAAATCATCCACCGGCAGCTCAGCGGTGCAGCAATGTGCAGTGCTTAATAAGTTTGTGGTTCGACGGCGTTGTGTTGGCTGAGCCGGGCGCCCTCCTGGCACGGAGCTGTGTTGGTGTTTGGACGCCCCCCCCCCCCCTTTTCGCCGCTGACACAAGGCACGGCCATTGAAGTCGGCGTTGAATTGGGCCTTTTCAGCGCAGTGTACTGGCTTGCAAGGGGGTTTTCTTCTCTATGGATGTGGCCACTGGACAGGGGCTGCCAAGTGGAAGGGATTACTCTCCCTGCCGGAATGCTAATGAGCGTCTTTTGTCGCCCCGTCCGTTTCGTCCACCTTCACTCGACGAGACCCCGGTCCTCTCGCTCCCTTCCACCGTCCGTCCCTCCCAGCCGTCCCCTTTCTCACTCTTTGTCACCCGATGCTCCATCCTCCTCTCAAAACCAATTATTCTCTCTCTCTTCCACCCCCCCCCCAAGACCCTACATCTCTGCCCCCTCACCATGTCAAGAATCGCATCCTCATGCACACACACAGGATCGAGCACAGTCTCAAACACACACTCCGACGCTCCGCCGCGCTCTCCTCTCCCGGTCGAACTTGTTCTCTCCTCCACTCACTCGCTCACCCAGTCAGATTTTTTTTTCAATGGTGGCTTTTGTCCCTTTCATCTCCTGCTAAACAAAGGATTCTTGTGCACACATGGACAGGGGGAAGGAGAGGAAGAGATCCTGACCTTGAGTGTGGTTTGTCCAGTGGGCGCGGGGGTCATTGTCCAAGAGAGGGAATCCGTCAGCATCAGTGTCAGAGAGACGCTTCACAATCTTCGCCTTTGGCTCCACGGAGATTGATAAAACGTACTTATGGTGACATTCGTGAGCACTCGAGAGGCATTCGATGAGTTGAATATGACACCATAACGTAGTAGCAAACAGATAAAATGTTTAAAGGTACCGTATTATTTCACAATCTCCCTATATTGTCATTCAGTATCAGTTAAGTAGCCTCCGCCACTTGTTGTTGCTCCCCTGAGCCTGCCAATAATTCCATTTAATCACTTTATATCACCTTTATTTACACACAATAACTGTTGATATCGACATCCTGTAGTTATAGATTCGCCCACTGTACACGATACCTGCCTAGCAACAAACTACAGCTATGGGAACATAATGGAGTAATTGGCTGATAAAGAGCCAAAAACTGGAGCCGTGTCCCAATTGAAGGGCCCCATCCTTCGTCGTTTAGGGGGAATGATTATTGGACTCAGTTTGCCAGAAACATATTGAAAAAGATGCTAAAGTTGCTGTGTGTGTGCTGAATGTGTAAATAGGCCATGCAAGTTTTGCCACTGTGTATTTGTATGGTGATTCTATATGGATGTAGACTCTCCGTCCGGAAAAGCGAAACTTTGTTCTCTGGAATGACCAGCAGAGGGCGACTCCACTGGTTGTAGAAAGAAGTTATGTGAAAATGACTCACTTGATTTGTAGAATCAGTCGAAACATTTTCCTGAGAAGTTTATGGTTCAATCATTAGTTTCAAGTCTTCCTCAAAGTTCACATGGTGAATTATGGTTCCATTGAGAGTAAAATAGACGATAAAGCATTGGGGCATGGATACCGTGTGATTGACAGCTAGTACCGTCCAATGGGAGCAGGTGGCAGGTGTAGGTGGATGTTTGCGATGTCCTTGAACTCCCACACCCGGCTCCTACAAAGATGGCGCTGGCTAAAACAGCAGTTCATAAACCACTTCTTCAATGTGTAAGGTCTTCGCTTTGCAAACCAAAGGTTCCTTTGAGCAGTAAATTGTATTGCATTTGTGTTCGAACCGCTCAAACGGCCTAGATGTCTATTACACAAGTGTGTGTTTACTGTATGTGTAGGCAGGAGCTCCTCGGGGGTTCAGAGTTCAGCCCCGGGATGGACCGGGCCAATCACATGGGCCTCCTCTTGACCCCACCTCCCTCCGCTCTCTCCCCCTCCACATCTTAGTATTCAGAGCACAGACATCAACACAGATCCCCATTCATTCACTCACAGTGTGAGCTCCGGCACAGGGAGAGAGAGGCGAGAGAGGGGTCGAAAAGACAGAGCGTATCACATCGCCTCGGTTCTTGGTCTTTTGTTTTTGTCGCTTTGTTTAAAAAAAAAAAGTTTGGTTATAGTCGCCGCGGAAAAGCAGAGGCAGACTGAGACAAAAAGCCTTGTTTAGCAAGCGGCGAGCGGTAGCATGAGTGAAGGAAAGAAAAAGAAGGACGAGGAGAGAGAGAGAAACCGGCCGAGGGTGAATCTGTTGAGAGTGGACGACCCGTGTCCATGGCACCCAGGGGTGGGGCGGGAGACTTCTCATTCAATAATATACTGCTGGCACTACGACGTCTCACCACATGACACCACCATCCTCACAGGCATTCATTTGCCACTTGAGGAACGCTGTAGTTGTACGGTACTATGTGGACGCGGGGATGAACCTTAGACTCCTATTCGAACGTTGGAACGTTGAATTCAGAAACCACATGTGTGGGTGTGCAACGTCCTCCGCTGTTCCACAGGTGCTTTTTCAAATGAACCTGGCTGCAGGGATTCGCTCCACAAGAGCATCAGCGATCTCAAGCGCTCATGTTGGCCGATGTGGCCTGGTTTGCAGTCTGCGCTCCAGTTCATCCCAAAAAAGGGTGTAGGATGTCCGGCTAGTTAAGCTCTTACGCACCAAACTAGGTCTAACTTTGTATCAATGGATTGTGTGTGGTAGCATTGAGGTCTTCCTTAATTTCAGCCTCACACAAACCGTGGGGAAACAACCCCATGTCATTAATTCACCAAAGCAGACAACTTCACACAAAAAAAAGTCTCTAAAAGTCATGCAGCTCTGATGATCAGAACCTTCAAATCGTCCCCCAAAATATCCTATCCCTTTTGTAGAAGAAGCTCTGCATGTGCTCCAAATGCCGCACACTCGAGGTGTCTGTTCAAGTAAAAACAAGCCATAAAGAGTGTGAAAACCAGCTGTCAGCAAATTGGAGGCGGGCGATCGACCAGTGGAAGATCTCTGTATCTTTGATTCAAGTTCAAAGACGCCTGTAAAGTAAGGGTGAACAGTGTCCCCCTCATCTGAATTCAGTGGCCGTCTTGTGCAACCGACCAACCAGCACGATCGCGCTTTTAATGTGAAAGAGCTGAAAGGGGGGGCTTTTATTTTGACAAGGCCAGCTGCCTCCAGTGAAAGGGGAAAGGCTCTTAAGTGGACCACCGTGGAAAGGCCACAACACTGTCCAGCGGGGAAAAATAATCCCCTACCTCGTCGCCATCGCCCTCTCCTCCCGAATGTTCCACTCTGTCATTTTGCTCATTCATGTGAATATCAAATGTCCGTCTTCTCTTGCACACATTGTGCACCGTTTCATCTGAAATCCCCTGCTGTTCACTCCATGTAACACTGTGCCAAATTCTTGCCATCTTACGCAGAGCCTACATTTTACCCACTTTCTCCAACCCCTCGCAGCGCCAACCATGACCTCGGCCACTCCCCCCTCCTCAGAGGACTCCTCCCCGCAGAAGGTGTGCCACTCCCAGACGCAGACGGACATCACCAAGCCCCTGCTGGGCTCCACAGGGCCGCCCGGAGGTGCAGGTGCTGGTGCAGGTGGGGGAGGTGGGACGGGACCTGGGGGGCCGTGTGCTCTGCGACGGAGGCGCCGCGTCCTCTCCAAAGACGGACGCAGCAATGTGCGCATCGAGCACATAAGCGGGCGGGGGGCACTGTACCTCCGCGACCTCTGGACAACCTTTCTGGACATGCAGTGGCGCTACAAGTTCTTCCTCTTCTCTGCCACCTTCGCTGGGACCTGGTTCGTGTTCGGGGTGCTTTGGTACCTGGTGGCGTTGGTACACGGAGACCTACTGGGTAAGGAGGAGCGGCTGTTGGAGGATAAAAGGGTTTTTTTAGTGCAGAGAGTGTGGAAGTGACTGAAAGACAGAGTCTCGAGGCCAATTGTCTCACTTAGAACCTTTATTAACCTCTATTAGGAGCCGGTAGAACATCTGTGCAACCTGCCCCAACCTCTCTTCTCCCCTCAAACAATGATGTCCTCTAACTGACACAAAAAATGTGACATGCAAGGACACAAGTCATTTTTGTGTGTGAATGAATAGACAATGAAGGATACATGGGAGAACGGTTTGTCAGAGCATGAGAAAGAGAAAGATCTCGCATTGAGAGAGGGACAAAATGTTCCTTGGTAATTTGTTTGTACGCCCGAAATGCAAGTCCTTCTGCCGTGCCTCCCTTCTTCCCCGCCAGAGTTCGACCCCCCCTCCAACCACACGCCATGCGTAATGGAGGTCAAGACCCTGACGGGCGCCTTCCTCTTCTCTCTGGAGTCTCAGACCACGATTGGCTACGGTTTCCGGTGCATCACAGAGGAGTGTCCCGCTGCCATCATCCTGCTCATCTTTCAGCTGGTCATCACCATGGTGATGGAGATCTTCATCACCGGCACCTTCCTTGCGAAGGTAGGTTCGTTTCTAGGCCTTAGTTTGGAGCAAAACACTGAAAATCTTTGATTTGTAGCTTTCAGTAATCAAAGACAATAATTGCTGGGTTCAGCAAAGTAAACACGTTCTTTGACTGAATACACTTTATAGATATGTTTCCTTAAAAGTAACTTTACAGTAATACCTTTGCCGGTTTCTTTGGGTAATTTTGGACAGTCAGTCAGGGACATTGCAGTTAACAGCTGTTTCCTCAAAGCCCCTCCTCCGATTATATGTTCTTCCAAGTCGCATTAGAACTATCAGTATTTTAGAAATCAACTTGTAAGTTATCAGTTATGCTTACAGATCAACACCACGTTGATTACTGTCGCTCTTACCTGTCAAAAGCAGAGATTTCTCAACAGTTTCCTCCTCATTTTTAGTCTAACGTACTTTTTTTAAATGCCTGTAATTTCACTCTTCCTCCTCTTCTTTTCTTGTATCTACGTGTTTTCTTGAACAGAGAAAGAGTCCTGTAGATGATTACTGAAGTTTATGCGATATTTCCCTCCACCTGCAGGTCGCCCGTCCCAAGAAGAGAGGCGAGACAGTGAAGTTTAGTCAACATGCTGTTGTGTCCAACTACGAGGGTCACCCCTGCCTCATGATCCGAGTTGCCAACATGCGTAAGAGCCTGCTGTTAGGATGCCAGGTAATGAGACATAAGCAACTTTTATGTACGGTAGACAGGATGTGTTTCCGCCTCCGTGTCCGTGTGTGTGTGTGTGTGTGTGTGTGCGTGTGCGTGCGTGTGTGTGTGTGTGTGGACAAAGTAGATCATACAAATAGTCAATAAATGCATGGTCCCAAAAACTATTTTTTTTTAAATTATTCCATCGCATCATATAATATGAAAAGTGACATCATGAGGAAGTCACAAAGAAGTCAGAAAACATGACAGGACTATGGACAAGCTTAAGCTTATATAGATTGAAAAGATAATGATATATACATATATAATACGAAAAGCATATATAAATATGATCATATGTTAGGAATGATGTCATCATGACATCACTGTGAGGTCAAAAATGACATTATACAGTGGCCTTATTACAATGAAAACGTTAGCATTGCCTGACATTTGCATATGTTTTCATGATTTTATCCCGTTTAGAGCTCACATGTGTTCCCCCCCATACAGATAAGATTGTATTTTGATACACCTTACTCTCATGGCCTTGCTGGAATGAACTATATTAACGACTCATACATTGACCGAATATGTCATTGCTCCGAGAACACCTGATGGGAGATATTGGCCATTTCGGGTATTAAACCTGGGGCCTTTTGGTTACAGGATGCCTTCTGCAACCTCTTGGCTACATTTACTGACTCCATCTTGGCTCCCAGGTGACGGGGAAGCTGCTACAGACGTCTCTGACCAAGGAGGGCGAGACGGTGCGGCTGGACCAGCGCAATGTGCCTTTTCAGGTGGACACGTCCAGCGACAGCCCCTTCCTCATCATCCCCCTGACCTTCTACCACATCATTGACGACAACAGCCCCCTGAGAAACTGGGCAGCAAAGGGTACATATCATACTTTGAGTCAAGTTGTAAAGCAGCTCTCCTAAAACAAATGTCCAAACGAAACCCACCACTCAGCCTGGTCTCGTTTGTGACTCTCTGGGATTGAGAACGACTGAATGTGCCTATGTACCGTATGTAGGTGTGTTGGTATTCACGGTCATGTGCTGCGTGCTTGGCTGCCTCTCGCCGTCCCGATGTTGGCCTGGATTGGCACGGGAGGAGAGGGTTTTCTCCAGGCCGGAATGTGTGTGAGAGCGATCGCCAGAGACACCCCTCATTAGAGCACAATGCCGCACAGTCTGGGTTGCTGACACGAAGCCCGCGCAGATCCACTTACACCACTCAGACCTCTCAGCGCTGGAGGCTTCGGAGGCCTCGGGCGCTGAACGTTGCCCCGTTTAAACTCCCCGTGGATCCTCTCATTCCCTTCCTCGACCTCACTTGACTCGTTTTTCTTCATTTGTTACCGTCATTGAATTCCCTCTTCTCACTTTACCCTTTAGCTCTTTGGCTTGTTAACTGTGAGTCGTCACTACCGCCCCTTCAGTTTCAGCCCTTTCAGTCAGGATTATCCTCTTTGTAGTGAATCTTGAACTTCCGGTTCTTTTAACTCTCAGAGATGATATCACAGCACACATAATACAGGCCCTGGTGCTGCAGTGCCCACTGACGGTCGCCAGGTACCGATTGTTGCTTCATCTGGGTCGTTTCCTACCATGAATCCAGACATGATGGCTTTACTGTACTCAGAAGGGAAAAACAGCGGCGTAAAACCTACTGCTGAAGTTCTGTTCTACCTGATCATGATTCTGCACAAACTGGTTCATTTGACAGAGCATTGAACCGATGAATGCCGGCATCCAGTGCAACAGAGTGTGGACCTTCTTGGCATTTTTTTTGTACCACGAGTCATTAAATCAGGACGGTGTGGAGATGGTCCGCAGGAGAGATGTCATGGCTGTTGAACCCGCCGAGCCGAGTGTGGGGAACTCGAAATGCACCCTGCGAAATAGATGTTATCAATGAATACAAATGGCTTTTATTTCCTGTAGAGCCGAGCGATCATGAAATTCTGCGGTTGCCGATGTTTGTCAGATGAAAGAGAAGCGTAAACTAGCAGGAAGGAAGTCGAGCAGGGCGATCAAGATCAACAGGATGCAAGACATACGGCAAGAATGCACGATGAAAGTGGCAAACAAGGCAGGTACACTGAGCTATAATGGGTTCTGGTGGAGCTGGTGATAGTTCAATGTGAAGTGCACAATGTTTAAATGTTCATTACACGTCGGTTCTCCCAGTTGTCTGCAGCTTGTCACTGATGGGCTCACACTGCAAATATTTAGCACGGCTAAAGTGCGTCGTCGACTACTGCGTCGACGGAGCCTCCCGTTATGAACAGCACGGTGACGTTGACATTTCAGCAGGCTAACATTTGGTAGCTGTCCAAAGAAGCACGGCCGATCGCCGTCGGTTAAGGTTGTTCGGCCGACAACGACAGTATTTGGACAATGGTCCAATTTCATGCGAATGCATCCAACGGCTGTGGCGATAAATTTCACTCGAAGACCCAAAGGTGAACTCGCCAGAGGAAGAGTCGGGGCTTCACCGCAGTCGTCATTGTAGCCCGTCATACCCGACCTGACCAGATGCCCGGGTGACCCTCCCACCCCTGGAGTCATGCCGCTGGCGATGCTGGGACGATCACTACTGGACAAAAGCCGGCGGAGCCCCTTGCACCTGCCACGACGGGGCCGAAAACAGAGAATCCCTCGACCGCGCTTGCGTCGCAGTCTGCACAAGTGGTTGCGCAACCTGGTGTTTTTGGCCCCGGTGGGAGCGGTACTGGGTCTGGGTTAGGGTAAGGCCTGTTCACACAGATGGCCGAGTCTGCATTCTGACTGAGGCCTGTTGACGCAGGTGGGTGCTGCGGTTTCTTTTTTGCGTTCATACGTCTTCTTGTCTGTCCGTCGTGTCGTGGGTGCTGCGTGCGTCGATGCAGGAACTATGTATTATCCCCATTTTTTTTTCTTTCTTTAAATATATATTTAGCATCGCTGACACGTGTGTGTGTGTGTGTGTGTGTGTGTGTGTGTGTGTGTGTGTGTGTGTGTGTGTGTGTGTGTGTGTGTGTGTGTGTGTGTGTGTGTGTGTGTGTGTGTGTGTGTGTGTGTGTGTGTGTGTGTGTGTGTGTGTGTGTGTGTGTGTGTGTGTGTGTGTGTGTGTGTATTTTAGGCAGGTTTTGCGTTTCTGCCATTTGTTTTTGAATACTTGACTGTATTAAAACTGCTCTAGGATGAACAGAAATGATTTGGTTCGCTTTGGAAAAGGCACAATTTTAAGTTTGTTGATAATGGGCTGAGACGTTAATAAATCTTTAGTCTCAGGTCTCCTCTCTCCTCCAGGTGGCGGCTGGACAGACCCGGAGTTGGCAGACTTTGAGCTGCTGGTGATCATGAGTGCCACCGTTGAGCCCACCTCCGCCACCTGCCAGGTGCGGACATCCTACCTCCCGGACGAGATCCTCTGGGGCTACGAGTTCCCCCCCGTCGTCTCCCTGTCCCCCTCCGGAAAGTACGTGGCTGACTTTGCCTTCTTCGACAAGGTGGCCAAAACCAAAATGCCGCCCCTCTTCAAGCAGGCCCTGCCGCCGAGCCGGCCATCGCCGACGTCCCGTTGTCACGGCAGCAAGGAGGACGGGGCGGACCCGGAGAAGCTGAGGCTGGAGGAAAACTTCAGGGGGGAGGAGCGGGGCCGCGACAGGGGACGCATGAGAGACAGCAGCCCGTTGAGTGTGCGCATAAGCAATGTCTGAAGAAGGAGAGGCAGGAAGAGGCTGCGGAAAGTTGATATGAAACTCACACAGAAGGCAAAGACAGAGAAAAATAGAACCAAGTCTTACTCTCACGTACAACCTTTCCCCCCCACTCCCACACACCACTCTCTGCCTACGCAAATTCAAATCGTGGGACACACGGCAGGAAGTAAAGCACCTGGGGATCCTCTCGCTGCACACACACACACACACACAAACACACACACCAACCAAACGCCCACGCGATGCACCCATGTGCTCCTGTTGCTGCAAGTCTGCAGAGAAGATGCTGAAGATGGCCGCCGCCCACCTCCGAGGGAGCGAGTTCGCAGACCCGACGTGCGCAAGTGTACAGCGCGGCATCAGTTCATCCACGCAAAGACGTATTCTTTTGTTTCACCTTCGATTCTCTTCTTTTCTCTCGCGGACAGGCCTCGGTTCGCCGTCACCGGCGGATCCTGAAGCGGCCGCGAGATCTCATCAGGTCATTTCTGTGTGTCGAATTTTTCCTTTTTAAAGTTTCGCGACTTCACTCACCCAGATCCCAATTGAAACTTGTTCCGAGACACTTTGAGCGGTATGTGTCTCATGCTCGGACCAAGACGCGACGGCAAAATTGAAAAATATATATATATATATATATATCTCGATTTCTGCAGTGAAGTTCAACGTCCGGTGTGGACGTTCCTCTCTTCACCGGATCACAGCACTGGTTTTCCCCCCCTCCGTTCATTAAATACCCAATAAGGGTTATGAAAATTCCGGAACCATATTATTTTTTTAACAACGGACTTTAAAGGAATGTATTATATTTGATGGAGCAGGTAGTTTCTAACGACACCATTACTTGTTACGCCTGAAAATATTGTGCTCTCTGATATGAACGGCCTCGTTTACTGGGAGTAAATATGTTTAGCAATGTTACTAAACGCACTTTAACTTGAAAGAAAAGTGGCATTTTACACAATGTGAGTAACTGAACTAACTTTGAATCTTAATGCACCGTATCAAATAATTCAATTTGTGCGTTTGTGTCCGTGCTTACAAATGGGTAACTTTGTGTGAGTGCGATAATATTGTTCGTAGGAACTGTTTTAAATGTCATGTACAAATGCATGTTTTAATGTACCTCTGTACAGTATGTAAAAATATATTTCCCCCCCCCCACATCTTTGTCCCGACAGCTGTGCATTCATAGTGTACCATAGTAACTGTTATTACAGTGCACAATATCACTTCTATAAAATATTTGAACCGCTGTGATTTCTTCTTACATGAAGTGTCAGTGAATCCTGCAAACGTGCATCTAATGTAAGCCATCAGATGATGTATTTGCATCAAAATTGATTTTCCCCTCTTTTTACTGTACACGGAAATGGTACTTTATCATGGTGCTTGTTCAAGGGGATTGGCGTTGGTTAACTCAAAAATTACAACCTCAAATTATAAAGCACCAAATTTTTGGGTTTTCAGGGGCACTAAGGACTTACATCTATTTTAAATAGGACTTAAATGCCACTGTTCAAATGAAAATCCTCCGCTGTGCCACACAAGCTCAATGAGAATCTTGTGTGTCTGAAAATGTTTCAGCATCAGTACCTGGTGAGAGGTTGTGTTTGTTTATACTGTATTGCCTGCACTGTACACTGTATCCTGGAAGCTCATTGGTCGGACTGCTAATGTACTTTTAAGTGCCTTCTTTAATAAACTTGTTATTTACAATGTCTGTCGACAGATTCCTGTTCCAGCTGCCTGCGAAGGAGAACACGTACGCCGCGTTTTGGAAAAAGAAATTCCCGGGAGTCTTTTTAGTCCCGGGCACTTTTTGCAAGGAACTACCAGGTTCCTGCTGAGCGTCGCTGGCCCGCGCGTCGACGGCGGTCGAAAAGACGAGGTGAGGGCTGGCGACGCGGCGTGGTCTCGACCCCAGAAGTGCTCGATTTTTACGATCTGTTGCGGTAGATTGACTGGCTGAAATAAAATGGCACAAGGTCCAATATCTAATATCAATATTGCGAATCGAATAACAGTGAATAAAGGTAAGGGCATGTTTTTTTTTGTGAAAGGCATGCTACTTTACGGCCGCAGAACATCCAGGCCGCGTCTCATCTCGTCTCTCGGAGCGAAGTTCAGGTCCCGGTAGTGTGGGGGTGGTGTTCGAATGAATTGAGACCAACGGTGTGTGTCTCAGTTCTCACTCGCAGCTGCGCCGGGGGAGGCGACCACTTCCTGGCGCGCTCCACCTGCCTCCACTGCTGCGCTGCAGTCGCGGTTGGCTGCGCTGTCGGGCCCCGAGGAGGGCCTTTTTTTTTTCCCGTTTTTTTTTTCGTTTTTCTTTCCGCGTGCTGGTTAACAGCTCGGCGCTCGGCGACCGTACGTGCCCAGAGTGTCAAGTGGCTCGACGATGTTGCTGCTCCTGGGCTGCGTGGCTCTCGCGGGTAAGAGGAACGAACGTGATGTTGTCTGTGGTCAAAGGTCAGAGCCAGTTAACCATCTGTTTTGATGAGGCGTCGTTAGGAAATGGGCCCGCGACCTTCAAGGTTGATGCAGTAAAGTCTTATTTTGTGAGGCAATGACCCAAGAGCAATGACGTCGCGTGCGATTTCCATCATCTTATTTTGAATGCTATCTCGTGCTTACCGATGTTTACCGTCTCAATCAGACTTCGACTGCGGACGACAAAAAAGTCAAACTGATCTCAGTCGATCTTTTGCATGTTGAATTAACGTCTGTGCGGCGCGACACTTTTCTCCCCTCGGGATGTTTCTCATCAGGTGTCGTGGCAGAGGACGCAGTCGTGACACATTACCGCGTGAAGAACAGCTCGCTGTGCCTCCATGTCACAAAGCCACCGCCCAATATAAGTGGCTCGTGGACCTTTGTCAAAACAAGTATCGTCTCTCACCAAAACATCAACCCCAACTACAAAGGGAAAGTGGATTTCTACCCTTTGAATCTCACCTTGTGCATCCGAGGGCTGACTGACAAGGACACTGGCGTCTATAAAGTCACATTTCCAGACTCCAAGTTCGAGGAAGTTACCGAGACGCACAACGTCATCGTCCAAGGTTGGTACTTTCTCGTCCGCCGCTGTCCGGATCTGCCTCGCATGTCCGTACGTTTCTGAATTTGCTGATAACTCGGGTTACTCAGGCAGCAATACGTTGTCAAAACTCAGGAACATAGACGCGTGAATAAGCATTCCTTTTTCATTTTCAGAGTATAAATTGGGAATAAAGTCAAATTAAATCAGAAGGAGGGTTTTTTTTTGTGGTATTTCATGAATAAGTCGAAATGTGTAAGACAGCACCTTTACACCTATTTCTGATATTTGCATAATAACGATCATAATCATAAAATCATAAAAACGTTTGCACTGGCTAAAAAAGTCTGGCGATTCAGCGAACATGCAGCTCGCAAGCCCACGTAAAAAGCCACTGTTTAGAGCCGATTGCAAATTTGATGTTAGTTGGTTTGACTTGCATGACATCGGCAACTCGTGCACCAAAAGTTTCGGCAACTTTCCAATTTGAAGAAAATTTGAAGAGTCGCAAACTTGTTTGTAATACGTGCGCGGTGAAGTTTCCAACTGCAGCAGGCGCCGCTGAATCGACCTTAACGCCACCCCATTCATTCCAACTGCCCGTCGGGGTGTCTGCAGACCCCGTTCCCAGGCCTGTCGTCGTGACGTCGGTGCTGAGCAACAACCGGTCGGCCGGACTCTGCAGCATCACGGTCAACTGCTCCGTCCGGGCCGACTGGGCGTGGTCGGTCTGCGACGGGGACGGCTGCGCACCGTCCCGCAGGTCCTTCGGCGAGGTCAACATCACCATCTCCGGCGACAACGGGACCGTCGTCTGCAGCGGCAGCAACCATGTCAGCGCAAATAATGTCTCTGAAAGCACGGCGACAATGTGTAAGTGTTCATTTTGTCATTTTTACTCACTATTTTAATAATTCCGCAGTTTTTTGAGTACAGCTGCTGTTTCTGGTGTCTGAAACGCAATAAATCATCCGCTTACAGTGTTTTGATTTTTCTTCGCAGGCTTCAATGAATCTGACCCTGAACACAGAGAGGCATCACAAACAATATTTGCAATCGCACTACTTTTTGCAGTGTGCTTATGTCTCTGTGCATTTATTGCTTTTTTGGCCAAGAGGCTTTTTTCAGAATGTAATCATCATCAGGTAAGATTCACCTACTTAAAAAACGACATCCGTGCTAGGACAATAACAAGGAACTTCTGCAGTTACAAAAACACAAAAACAAACAAAAGATAATGAACCAAAAATTGTAGAAGACAATGAGTTAAAGTTAAGTTTGATAAGGCAAGGCAAGTTTACTTGTATAGCACATTTCGACAGCAAGGCAATTCAACATGAAACATTAAAAGCATCGGGAAGAAACGCATAAAATCACATTAAAATACAATAATTAAAAGAGAAAATAAGAACACGTTGAAGTAGATTTAGACAGCTGTTGAAGTTACAGCGCAGTAAAAAAAACCGCAAAGATAGTTTATTTCCTGAAAGGCAGCGGCAAACAGAAAAGTCTTCAGTCTCGAGTCGAAAGAACCGACAGTTGCAGCTGTCCTGCGGTTTTCTGGGCGTCTGTTCCAGATCTGTGGAGCACAGCAACTGGACGCTGCCTCTCCATGCTTAGTTCTGAGTCCGGGGGGGGGGGACGGAGAGCGGACGAGTCCCGGGCGACCCGAGACCATCCGGATGGTTCGTCGCAAAGCAGAAGATCAGAAATGTATTAAACCGTCCAGTGCGTATCTTGAAGTCAATTCTTTGACAAACAGGAAGCCAGGGTAAAGATCTGAGGACTGGACTAATATGATCTACTTTTTTTGGTCTGGGTGGGGACTCCAGCAGCTGCGTTCTGAATTAACTGCTGCTGCTGTCTGATGAAATGAATTGATGCCCATGAAATTGAGGTCTCAACCAATATTCCACTGCTTATTTCCAGGGTCAGACGCCCACCGCTCGGTTGATTCAAAGCCAGCCAATCGAGGAACCGCCACGACCTGAGCGCAGGGTCTCCACCTCGTCCTCCTCCCCAACGGAGGCGGCTTATGAAAATGTGGACGCCGCGCGGCAGGAAGTAGACACTGTCTACAGCGTTTTGCAGGCAGTCGCGAGTGTGACCCCTTCTCCGGGCAACAGCGAGGGGGACGTGAAAGGACACGAGGCGCTCGGAGAGGCGGCGAGCTCACAGTGCGCCGCCGTGGACGAGGCCTCGCAGGTCTGCACGGTGTACAGCGTCTTGCGAAAGCCCAAGAGGCCAGAGGCCACGGTGCCACCAACGGGTCAGAGGAGGTGAGAGGTGAACGTGGCAGGTGGAAGAAGAAGCAGACTTTGGACGCTGTGCACTCCATGCGCTGCGTTCGGAGGAGGATTAATCCAGCGAAGTCCAAAAATGCTGGAATTTCTGACCGCAGTGAACTCTGCCCATTTGGAGTGACCCCAGGCCCCTCGCGACATCCAGCGTTGTCACCGGCAACGCCGCGTCGCCAGCGGCGCTCCCCGGTCGCTTCGCTCTTGTTCCGGCGCTCGCCCCAGGGTGGCGCTGTCCTGCAGCCGGCGATGGCGCGCGGCCCATGTCGCTCCCCTCCGCAGAGCAGAGGCGGCCGGTGCCCGTGTGCTCGTCGGCGGCCTCCAGGCCCAGTGTGTTGGCGCCAGCTTGAGATGAAAAAGGCGTCCGGAGATCGGTAGTTTCCGCTGCCGATCGGGGGAAAAGGGAGGGCGGGTGCTCGTTGTTTCCTTCGTTCGTACAAGTTGTTTGAAATTGTGAATAAAGATCAGCTTCCGTTTGTTTGATAGGAACTTGTTATTCTGTTGTCGGCACTAGGCCCGTCACGATACGTTGTCCGCCATGAACAAGATTATCGTCCTCTGAAGACCTTTTTCTTTTGAGACTGAATCACGTGAGCTCACAAGTCCTACATGAGAGAACTGCTGTCCAACATGGTCGAAAAAATACAAAGAAATCCATACTTGCGGACATTTTATAGACCGAACCAGTGATTTATTAATCACACGACTTTGCTGGGCTGTTGTTGGCGTTCATTCACAAACACGCATGTAGACACAACGGCTGTTATTGAGGTCAATGAAAAAATGATTGATTTCATTTTCATGTATCATACGACAAGTCGATTACGTGATTATCGGGACAGGCCTTGTTGGTACTTTACTTTTCACACCAAAACATCCTTATTTGTGCTAAAACTTCATTTACATTGACACGTAATTTCCTTTTTCCGTTACTTCTGTCATCCCCTGGACGTCTCAGAGTCAACGACACCACAAGTATTTGTGGGCCGGGGGGTTTAAAAAAACAGGAAGTGGGAAAGTTTGTGTTTCTTTTTTCATAAAACTCTGTTAGGACTTTTTCTTTAAATGCGGAACTGTTATTTTTTTTTCTGCAAAATGTCTTTCTGTCCTTGCTGATTCAAATTAAAGGCCTATGACACTGATGACCAAAGGTAGGTGAGCATGTTTCATAGTTTGATGGGGTTTGAATGGTCCTCTACTTTCTACCTGGATGTATAATTCGCTCTATATAAAATAATATAATAATAAAACCCTCTTTTGTTCAGTCTCACTATTTCATGTGAGCAAACGCTTCAACATTAGCAGAACTGGAGTCAAAATTCCTGGCCAGATATATTATTACCACTCTTCTCCTGAGTTCATGCGTACGGAAGAGAAGAATTTGTGCGATAAGAACTCCGTAAAAATGATGTAAACCATTTTTGGGTAGAACTTTAGCTTTGATACAAGTTTCATCCACTATTATGGGGGGGGGGGGGGTTATGATCAATACTGCAGACAGCCACCAGGGGGCAATGGCGATGATTTGGCTTCACTATTGTCGAGCTGTCATCTTTATATCCATTCTATAACTAAAACATGGTCCTGTCGAGGTCTCTGTTTGTATTTGAAGTGAGATGTGCATCCACTGAACCGGAGGGTGCCATTCGAACACCACACCATCTGGACAATTCCTGCCTGACAATTCTTCTTTTGTGGCCGCATTCAACAACGAGTCCCACGAGTCCGGGCGGCATGATTCTGTAGTTACTGGAGGATTTTTAAAAACGCAGTCATCAGGTGGAGGGGGCGGGACCAAAGCTCTTTCCGTTTTCTGTGTCGCTCCATCACTGGAGGTGAGTATGACGTGTGGTTTCATCTGTGTCCCTTTTAAAACTGTGTGCGGTGGATCAACAAACCAATACCAGGAAAAAAAAAACGATTGGACTGTTGCCATACCATTTCTTATTTTATAATTTTATCAAGGATCAAGTACAAACCACACTATTCTGCTTCTGCAGTGTTCACAGGCTGATGTGTGCTGTGGTCAAATTCAGTCTATTTGTGTTTTCCTCATGTAAAAAGGAAGGAAGCACAGACGTGTTAAACTCCGAAGAAGAAGTTGTCACAAACACGCCCAGTACAATTTTCATGTGAAATGTCTCTTCTGTTGCTCCACAGTTTCTCTTCATGTGCTGTGCTGGATGTGAGGATGGGACAGACTTTGCTCGGTGTGCTGGGGTTGTTCTGTGAGTACTCAAGTCATGTCCCTGTTTGAGTCGTCGCTACTCGGTTTTTAAATCTCTGACGTTGCTCGTGTGTTTGATATTTTCTCTTCAGCGCTGAGTGCACTCCTCTGCTGTGGACACGCTCAAGGTAGCTTTCCATTTGGTTCTTTTCTTTTTCAATTTATTCAGTCAAGATTAATCTTCATCTATAGATCACTCACTCTCTTTCTGTCTTTTAACGGCTTCTAGACGCTGTTTTGACCATCGAGCCAAACTGTTCCACTCTATTCACCGGAGAGTCTGTCTCCTTTATATGTGACATGAAGGAAGGAGGAGAAACTGAGTGGTTTTACTCATTCGAAAAGAAGGGTTATCAATTTGTCAATTACAACACAAACAAGATCATTAAATTACAACTTCTAACAGAAGACAGTGGTGACTACCAGTGCGTTAGTCAACACAAACACTCAGGCGTCATTAAAAGAAGTAATACGGTCTCTCTAACTGTATCAGGTAAGTGACACCAGCATGACCAAGTTCACCAATAGCACTAATGTACTAATATAATGTTTAATGTATTTTTTAATCTGTTCTTTGACATTAATAATAATATTAAGACAAGACGCACAATTAAGAAATTGTCCATCTTTGGTGTTTTGGTGCATGACAAAACAAATTAGTAAAAATACATAAGTTTATGCAATATGGTTCATTATTTATTACATTAAGTGTTACTTCTGCAGTTTCATCCGTCTCCTACTTAACTATATTCAAACATTAAATTTGATTTACATTTTTTTTTTCCAGAGATATACCTTAGCCACGGATATATTGTATTTACTTTTGGTTGTATGAATAACTTGTATTTATTTAGTTGAGACGACATGGTGAATCAAAGACTGACCTGTGTCACACAGACGATGATGTGATCCTGGAACATCCTGCACTCACCGTGTTCCGAGGAGAATCAGTCCCTCTGAGGTGCAGGCGTCGTACTCAGACGGACGGGAGGAGAGCTTCCTTCTACAGAGACGCATCACCCATTGACATGGACACAAACCATCCATCACAGATAATATCAGAAAACACAGCGGAGGCGACCGTTCGAGTGGCGGCAGACGGGAGCTCCTACATGTGTAAATTTGATGAGCACAAACAATCCAAACCCACAAAACTGAAAGTGGAACGTGAGTCGCTCTTATTGTACATTGTCAAAATTCACGTCAGAGGGAGTTGTTTCTTGAAGCGAAGCAAAGATTTATTTGCATAATTATACCTGTTTTTGATTTGTCATGCATTATTCCTCTGGAGATCTCATCTCACAATGTTAAAGAAAGTGGTAAAAAGAAAATCCTGGATCCTCGCCAACATTTTAAAATTTGTGTCTTGGCCAATGACCCATCCTTCCACCAACTTTCATGGAAATCCGTCATGTAGTTTTTGCATAATCCTGCTGCCTGCCGACCAACTAACCAACCTGCGACCAACTAACCAACCAATCAACCAACTGAAAAACCAGCCAACCAACCCGTTCACTATACTTCTAAAATTCAAACACTGATTGATTATTTTCTGTGTTGTTTTCTGCAGTTAGTCATTACACCACCACCAACATGCTGGAAGATATTGTATCATCACTTTTACATTATCATTTGAACCCCCCCTTGTTCTAAATTAAACAGCGCACAGACCAAAGGCCACACTGAGGAGAGACACAGGATCTGGTCCAAATGTGACGCTGACCTGCTCTGTCACTGGAACATCGTCTGGTTGGAAATATTACTGGTACAGAGGCAAGAAAACCTCTGAACCTCTGACCAAAGAGGAAGGTCTCTTGCTCTCAGACGACACAATCAGAGTCTCACAGGAAGGAATCTACTGGTGCAGAGGAGGAAGAGGAGAACCTGTTTACTACACACAGTACAGCAACACATTAGGTATTGACAAAATTGGCAATTTGGAATTATTGTTTATAGTTTCAGCATCTGTAGGCACGATAACTGACTGAAATATGTTTGTATGTTTCACTTTGTTCTTCTAATTGTGATATTTGTGTCTCCTTGAGCAGTCACTCTCAGGCCTGTTGTGACCTTGCAGCCCAAATGGCCTAAGATATACAAAGGAGAGAGGATCAGTCTTACATGTCAGATTGAGGACGGAGGAGACGCAGAGTGGGAGTATGTGTGGAGAAAAGGGACGTCACCACTAACTGAAAGAACAAATGTATACAAGATTTCATACACTTCGACGTTCGTCAATGGAGACTACAGATGTATGGGCGTGATGAAAGGTGACTGGTCTCCAACAGAGTGGAGTGATGTTTTCACATTGACAGTGTCTGAGAGTAAGTATGTTTATGTCCCAATGTTTGCTTTGCTTAATGTATTTTTTTGAAATTTAATCAAGAAGATATGTGGAATACAAACAGTGAATGTACAGGAAGCCTCACACAATAAAAAAAGTCACTTTCCAACAGAAACACATCCTGGTCTTCAAGTGACTCCATCGTGGCTGAGTCCTGGAGCCTCAGTAACTCTGACCTGCAGTTTGGAACATCCATCAGCAGGCTGGAGGTTCTTCTGGTACAAGGCTGTTCCCAAACTACCAAACAGCTATTACAGCTACGAGATGCTGCCTGGAAGCATCAACGGGACAACACAGGATTCCTACATCGTTTCCGGTCAGACACACACAGCAGGATATGTGTGCAGAGCTGGAAGAGGAGACCCAGTGCAACACACGTATCACAGTGGATCTAAGTTCGTCTGGTGCAGAGGTCAGTTTTTCTCTCTTTCCACTTCCTCTTCCCCTTTCAGTCCATTCAGGTGTTTTTCTGTAACCAACATGTCTCCAGAAGTAAAGTCTATGTCGCCTTTGTACATTCACGCGTTCATTCATGTTGTCCATGTTGTTTGGTGCTGCTGTTGGTGGATTCCACTGAACCGAGCAGTTTCAGATTTGCTTCTCATTTTACTTGACTTCTTGCAAATGTAGCCCTCTCACTCAATTCTGTTTTGGTTAAATGACTTTTATAGGAGGTCCCTTTAACATATAAAAGTTACCGCACTTTAAGGATGACTCTGGCTATGTTGCCAAGAGGCCTGGTTAGTTTATTAATGTAATTATACTGGTATTGAGCATTAATTTCCCATGCCGTGTATTTCAACTGTAACTATAGCCCTTATTCAACATGAACCAATACCATCAACATGGAGGAAAACATTGGAGAGACAAGAATTGAAAGCAATAGTAATACAGTTTAATTCAAACGCATGTGGCTCAGCTCTCCCATTATAAGGTTCAGTTGCTGGTACCAGTGTTGGCGCGCATGTTGGAGCTCGTACAGAAATCCTCTTCTGAATCAAATTTCGGCCCGCCCCTCCGACAATCCGACAGGTTAATTCCCAATGACAGATAAACTGATTGACACCTGCCCAAACAAATCCGAACCCGTAAAAAGAAACTGAGGGGTTCAAAGGCTCCTCAAAACATAGGACATTTTTATATCAAACACAAACTTCCCCACATTGACCTGATAATTGTCAACAGCAACATTACAATTGCAGGCCCACATTAGTGACAATTTACCATAGATTGTACATGTAGAAAAAACCCACATATTCAAATTAAAAGGGTGCTTAACAAATATTTATGCATATTATTGAAGATCTTTAGAAAATGGCACAAATACATACAATTGAACAATCTGTCACTCAGAGTCACAGCTGCACATGATGTGTTTATCTCGCAACTTGTGAACAACTATTACTTTTTGTTTTCTAGATTTTCATTCAGCACTATTTCTCACAGTGAGTCCTGACAGAGTGCAACACTTCGACTCTGACTCTGTGTCACTGAGCTGTGAGGGAAACTCCACTGAGTGGAGAGTGATGACTTTTGATGGAAGTGGTTATCCATCACTCTGTCGCACCAGCCCGACAGCGACTGGACCAATATGCAAACAGAATTTGTGGCTCTCTGCTGCAGTTTACTGGTGTGAGTCTGGATCAGGACAGTTCAGCAGTCCGGTCAACATCAGTGTGCACAGTGAGTTTTAATCCATGTTTGTCTTGTTTCTATCAATTTGCTCCAGGTTACATTCAAGAGAAAAGATGATCTCAGAATAAAACGTCATATTCTTTGACTGTTTCACAGACGATGGCATTATCTTGGAGAGCCCCGTCCAACCGGTTGTCGAGGGAACATCTGTTACTCTCGGCTGCAGGTTGAAGACGGAAAATGTTCCTTCTAATGTTCTATTCTACAAAAATAACAAACTCGTCCAACACGACACGAGACGGGAGCTGACTATCGCTGCCGTGTCAAAGTCACATGAAGGCCTTTACAAATGTGAAAGAACAGATTCAAAACTAGTTTGGACGTCAGCCGAGAGTTGGATGTCGGTGAAATGTGAGTATGATTAAAATAGCTTCTACGTTAACCTATTAATCATCTGTATATGAGGGAGAAATGTCCTTATGCTTTGTGGAAATGATACAGATTATTTATACCAGCAGTGTCCAGTGAAAGCTCTGCGTTTCCTTTGCCACTGACTGTTGGTTTGGTTGGTGGTCTTTCATTCATTGTTCTGCTGCTGCTGCTGCTGCTGTTCTGCATCAGAAAGTCAAAAGGTCAGACCTTTTCCCTCTGATATTTGATTGCACTATTCTTGCAATACATAAACATTGTACAGTAACAGCAAATGTCTCCTTCGCAGGGTCATGCTTTATCAGGTCAGTTCAACATTGACTTCTCTCATTCCGAGCATAACAATAGTTAGCTATTACATGTTCCCTGTTAAATCTATTATATCCGTTTGGCCAGATCTCAGCGCACCAATCAGAGCTCTGCTACAGACCACGTGATCAACCAGGATGAAGCTCCAGGTATGTCTGAGGCCAACAACGCGTTACTGACAACCGATAATGCACCAAGTACTCTGGTTGCCAACCGACATTAAAAAAGACGTAAAACCAATCACGTTGCGTTCTCTTATGGTGTTAAGAAGACGGCCTCAACCATAGCTCTGAAACTCTGAAACAAAGACACCTCCCCTCTCGTCTGCTTTACTGCTGATTCATTTCATGATTTTTTGTGAATTATAAGCGTAAATCGTTCCATTTGCAGTTATCTGATTTGGGATTAAAACTATTAATCTGACATCGGCTTCATTTTCTCTTATCTGCAGGTGACGCTTGTGTTTATGAACTAATTAAGGGTCCTGAGGTCAATGAAAATGGTAAAGTACCTTTATCATGGGGGCATTTACATATTTAAGGAGACTATTAAAGGATTAAATCACTTTTTTTATGTCTGTATTTCAGATGAATCCCGGGATGTCATATACTCTTCGGTTGAGCTTAAAACCCTTGTTGAAAATGGTGAGTACTTTGTTGATGGAGTAAGAACCACATGCAATAAAAAAGAAAATACTTGAGAAGGCGTTGCCGTGTGTGGAGGACCACAAGTGTCACAAAAGTGGTAATGAGGCATTTCATGGATTAATATCAAATTGTACAATACAAATAAGCATTAATACTTTTCTTTGCAAATTAATGTATTAATCGATCAATTAATGGTTACAAAATAATGAAAGATTTGCAACAACAACATAAAACAGTCAATAATCACATGAATAAGAAATACATTAATGAATTCCAAATTGAATAATAATATTTGAAATATAATTGAAAATGCAATTTTAAAATAGAAATAAATAATCAGATTCATAATCTGAATTGAGTTTTAGGTCGACGAATGAATACGTAGAATACAATTAATTTACAATGATGTTCTCTTGTGTTTTCATTTGCTTGATTTATATTATGTATACTTTTCTGAAGAAATATGTATGAATCAGCACATATGTAACTACCAAACACTTCCATCTAATCATATCACCTTTCACAGGAAAATCAACTCCTGCCGTGGCTGATGAAACGGTTTATTCTGAAGTTAAAACACGAAAAGCTTGAGGTAATAATGCAGCACTGACGTAACCTTTAATTTAGGATTCATCAGTGTACTGGTGTATATGACATAAAGTTCAATGAGTTATGAATGAAGCAAAAATTATTGAGTTCACCCTTAATTTTTCTATGACCGAACAACTCTTTATTTTCTCTTTTGTTTAGATCCAGATCAATAAAGAAGATCTATACTGACGAAACCCATGGAATGGATGACAACATGAAAATCGTTGTTTGGACAATATTTGATGCTTCTATATAAAGTTTTTTGATGTAAAGTTTTTTTCTTGGTGAAAATACAAATGTTGCATGTAATGTGATATCATATAATACATGTACATATATAATGTTCCCATTGGGTATTTTTGCACTGTTTTGTTTTTTTGTCAATATAGGTTTTAAAGCTGCTTTAAACAGCAGTAAAAAAGTAGCAGTTTGAAATTCAGGTGGTTTGGCCTTTAATGAAATCCATGTAGGCTCAATGTATTTTTGTGATGATCCTTATTGCCCTTTTTTTTGTAGGATGACAACTGGATTTGTACAGTGTACATTTTGTATCTATTTCCCCATATTCCTAAGCAATAGGTGATACATGGAACAATAATTGAGCGATATAAAATGTGCAGCGTTGATTTAACGGGTCTTTAGTCATATTCATGCGCATTACAGTTGACATAATTTTCCATGTTGCACATCCTGTCCCACTCGACCCATCTTCTGTAAATAAACGGATTAACATCTAGTTCGTGCTTTCATAGAAACACGTCATATTGTGGTTTGGGTTTTTTTCACTCACGCTGAGAAGCAGCTTCCTGGCTTGTTGCTTCATAGGCCCTCTAGTCAGGGGCGTGGGAAGCAGTCTCTTTGGGGGCCCCGCCGCTATGATGCTGATTCATTCATGATACCGTGTGTGTGTGTGTGTGTGTGTGTGTGTGTGTGTGTGTTCTAATAGTAGCTAGCTAACTCCTACTGTATTCAGGTAGAACATATAAGTTACAGTTAGCTAGCTAGCTAGCAATACCAGCTGTGTCGATCTCAGCTAGCTAGCTAATAGCTAGCTGTCGCCGTAGGAGTTGCTAATAGCTAGCCACCTTCCTTTTGAAAGCTCCAAGCTCACTGCTACTTAGTTTTGTTCTAAATGAACCTTGGGCCTGGGGAGTCTGTCCTCTGCACCCCCCCAGTGCCACGCCTGTGCCTATTGTTGCCAAGTAATCTGTACAGCAGTGTAGTGTCTTTTTGTAATAAACCTTTATATACAATCAAGACGTTGTCGGACTTCTCGTCAATACATCTTCACATCATCGCTACTTAGTATACAACAGCAGCAGGAGCACACCATCTTCAAAACGACTGGAATTTCTGACTGCAGTGAACTCGGTCCATTAGGACTGACCGCAGTCTCTTGTGACGTCCAGTGCTGTCGATGGCAACATCCACTTCCGGCTGCGTTGCCGTGTGTTTCTGGCGCTTCTGTTCTTCTCCCGAGCACAATCGCATTGGGTCCTAGGGTTTTAAAAAAGCAATGGCGGACTAAAGCTCTTTTCTTTTTCTGTGTCGTTCGAGCTCGGTCACTTCCTGTGGGTGAAGTTGTGACTGAACTTGAATCTGGTGGTTTACTGAATAGTTCTCTTTTCAGTACTGAAGCTGGACTCGAGTGATCGGGACTGACGGAAGAACGTATTTCCAGATAGTATTGTCGCTCTTTGGTGAGGAGGCCCACGGATTGATGTCCCTTGTAAAACTGTGTGCGGTGGATCCACACACCAATACCTTTTCTGTTTTTTTAATTGGACTGTTGCCATACCAACAACAATATTTCTTATTTCATAATTTTAATAAAGATCAAGTACAAATTACACCAATCGGCTCCTGCAGTGCCAAGAGAAGAAGTGTCCACAGGCTGATGTGTGCTGTGGTCAAATTCAGTCTATTTGTGTTTTCTTCGTGTCAAAAGGAAGGAAGCACAGACGTGTTAAACTCCGAAGAAGAAGTTGTCACAAACACGCCCAGTACAATTTTCATGTGAAATGTCTCTTCTGTTGCTCCACAGTTTCTCTTCATGTGCTGTGCTGGATGTGAGGATGGGACAGACTTTGCTCGGTGTGCTGGGGTTGTTCTGTGAGTACTCAAGTCATGTCCCTGTTTGAGTCGTCGCTACTCGGTTTTTAAATCTCTGACGTTGCTCGTGTGTTTGATATTTTCTCTTCAGCGCTGAGTGCACTCCTCTGCTGTGGACACGCTCAAGGTAGCTTTCCATTTGGTTCTTTTCTTTTTCAATTTATTCAGTCAAGATTAATCTTCATCTATAGATCACTCACTCTCTTTCTGTCTTTTAACGGCTTCTAGACGCTGTTTTGACCATCGAGCCAAACTGTTCCACTCTATTCACCGGAGAGTCTGTCTCCTTTATATGTGACATGAAGGAAGGAGGAGAAACTGACTGGTTTTACTCATTCAAAAAGAAGGGTTATCAATTTGTCAATTACTACACAAACAAGATCATTAAATTACAACTTCTAACAGAAGACAGTGGTGACTACCAGTGCGTTGGTCAACACAAACTCAACCTAAACATCATTAAAAGAAGTAATACGGTCTCTCTAACTGTATCAGGTAAGTGACACCAGCATGACCAGGTTCACCAATAGCACTTATGTGCCTATATAATGATTAATGTATTTTTTAATCTGTTCTTTGACATTAATAATAATATTAAGACAAGACGCACAATTAAGAAATTGTCCATCTTTGGTGTTTTGGTGCATGACAAAACAAATTAGTAAAAATACATAAGTTTGTGCAATATGGTTCATTATTTATTACATTAAGTGTTACTTCTGCAGTTTCATCCGTCTCCTACTTAACTATATTCAAACATTAAATTTGATTTACATTTTTTTTTTCCAGAGATATACCTTAGCCACGGATATATTGTATTTACTTTTGGTTGTATGAATAACTTGTATTTATTTAGTTGAGACGACATGGTGAATCAAAGACTGACCTGTGTCACACAGACGATGATGTGATCCTGGAACATCCTGCACTCACCGTGTTCCGAGGAGAATCAGTCCCTCTGAGGTGCAGGCGTCGTACTCAGACGGACGGGAGGAGAGCTTCCTTCTACAGAGACGCATCACCCATTGACATGGACACAAACCATCCATCACAGATAATATCAGAAAACACAGCGGAGGCGACCGTTCGAGTGGCGGCAGACGGGAGCTCCTACATGTGTAAATTTGATGAGCACGAACAATCCAAACCCACAAAACTGAAAGTGGAACGTGAGTCGCTCTTATTGTACATAGTCAAAATTCACTTCAGAGGGAGTTGTTTCTTGAAGCGAAGCAAAGATTTATTTGCATAATTATACCTGTTTTTGATTTGTCATGCATTATTCCTCTGGAGATCTCATCTCACAATGTTAAAGAAAGTGGTAAAAAGAAAATCCTGGATCCTCGCCAACATTTTAAAATTTGTGTCTTGGCCAATGACCCATCCTTCCACCAACTTTCATGGAAATCCGTCATGTAGTTTTTGCATAATCCTGCTGCCTGCCGACCAACTAACCAACCTGCGACCAACTAACCAACCAATCAACCAACTGAAAAACCAGCCAACCAACCCGTTCACTATACTTCTAAAATTCAAACACTGATTGATTATTTTCTGTGTTGTTTTCTGCAGTTAGTCATTACACCACCACCAACATGCTGGAAGATATTGTATCATCACTTTTACATTATCATTTGAACCCCCCCTTGTTCTAAATTAAACAGCGCACAGACCAAAGGCCACACTGAGGAGAGACACAGGATCTGGTCCAAATGTGACGCTGACCTGCTCTGTCACTGGAACATCGTCTGGTTGGAAATATTACTGGTACAGAGGCAAGAAAACCTCTGAACCTCTGACCAAAGAGGAAGGTCTCTTGCTCTCAGACGACACAATCAGAGTCTCACAGGAAGGAATCTACTGGTGCAGAGGAGGAAGAGGAGAACCTGTGTACTACACACAGTACAGCAACCCGATCGGTATTGACAAAATTGGCAATTTGGAATTATTGTTTATAGTTTCAGCATCTGTAGGCACGATAACTGACAGAAATATGTTTGTATGTTTCACTTTGTTCTTCTAATTGTGATATTTGTGTCTCCTTGAGCAGTCACTCTCAGGCCTGTTGTGACCTTGCAGCCCAAATGGCCTAAGATATACAGAGGAGAGAGGATCAGTCTTACATGTCAGATTGAGGACGGAGGAGACGCAGAGTGGGAGTATGTGTGGACAAAAGGGACGTCACCACTAACTGAAAGAACAAATGTATATAAGATTTCATACGCTTCGACGTCCGTCAATGGAGACTACAGATGTATGGGCGTGATGAAAGGTGACAGGTCTTCAACAGAGTGGAGTGATGTTTTCACATTGACAGTGTCTGAGAGTAAGTATGTTTATGTCACTATGTTTGCTTTCCTTAATGAATTTTTTTGAAATTGAATCAAGAAGATATGTGGAATACAAACAGTGAATGTACAGGAAGCCTCACACAATAAAAAAAGTCACTTTCCAACAGAAACACATCCTGGTCTTCAAGTGACTCCATCGTGGCTGAGTCCTGGAGCCTCAGTAACTCTGACCTGCAGTTTGGAACATCCATCAGCAGGCTGGAGGTTCTTCTGGTACAAGGCTGTTCCCAAACTATCAGACAACTATTACAGCTACGAGATGCTGCCTGGAAGCATCAACGGGACAACACAGGATTCCTACATCGTTTCCGGTCAGACACACACAGCAGGATATGTGTGCAGAGCTGGAAGAGGAGACCCAGTGCAACACACGTATCACAGTGGATCTAAGTTCGTCTGGTGCAGAGGTCAGTTTTTCTCTCTTTCCACTTCCTCTTCCCCTTTCAGTCCATTCAGGTGTTTTTCTGTAACCAACATGTCTCCAGAAGTAAAGTCTATGTCGCCTTTGTACATTCACGCGTTCATTCATGTTGTCCATGTTGTTTGGTGCTGCTGTTGGTGGATTCCACTGAACCGAGCAGTTTCAGATTTGCTTCTCATTTTACTTGACTTCTTGCAAATGTAGCCCTCTCACTCAATTCTGTTTTGGTTAAATGACTTTTATAGGAGGTCCCTTTAACATATAAAAGTTACCGCACTTTAAGGATGACTCTGGCTATGTTGCCAAGAGGCCTGGTTAGTTTATTAATGTAATTATACTGGTATTGAGCATTAATTTCCCATGCCGTGTATTTCAACTGTAACTATAGCCCTTATTCAACATGAACCAATACCATCAACATGGAGGAAAACATTGGAGAGACAAGAATTGAAAGCAATAGTAATACAGTTTAATTCAAACGCATGTGGCTCAGCTCTCCCATTATAAGGTTCAGTTGCTGGTACCAGTGTTGGCGCGCATGTTGGAGCTCGTACAGAAATCCTCTTCTGAATCAAATTTGGGCCCGCCCCTCCGACAATCCGACAGGTTAATTCCCAATGACAGATAAACTGATTGACACCTGCCCAAACAAATCCGAACCCGTAAAAAGAAACTGAGGGGTTCAAAGGCTCCTCAAAACATAGGACATTTTTATATCAAACACAAACTTCCCCACATTGACCTGATAATTGTCAACAGCAACATTACAATTGCAGGCCCACATTAGTGACAATTTACCATAGATTGTACATGTAGAAAAAACCCACATATTCAAATTAAAAGGGTGCTTAACAAATATTTATGCATATTATTGAAGATCTTTAGAAAATGGCACAAATACATACAATTGAACAATCTGTCACTCAGAGTCACAGCTGCACATGATGTGTTTATCTCGCAACTTGTGAACAACTATTACTTTTTGTTTTCTAGATTTTCATTCAGCACTATTTCTCACAGTGAGTCCTGACAGAGTGCAACACTTCGACTCTGACTCTGTGTCACTGAGCTGTGAGGGAAACTCCACTGAGTGGAGAGTGATGACCTTTGATGGAAGTGGTTATCCATCACTCTGTCGCACCAGCCCGACAGCGACTGGACCAATATGCAAACAGAATTTGTGGCTCTCTGCTGCAGTTTACTGGTGTGAGTCTGGATCAGGACAGTTCAGCAGTGCGGTCAACATCACCGTGCACAGTGAGTTTTAATCCATGTTTGTCTTGTTTCTATCAATTTGCTCCAGGTTACATTCAAGAGAAAAGATGATCTCAGAATAAAACGTCATATTCTTTGACTTTTTCACAGACGATGGCATTATCTTGGAGAGCCCCGTCCAACCGGTTGTCGAGGGAACATCTGTTACTCTCGGCTGCAGGTTGAAGACGGAAAATGTTCCTTCTAATGTTCTATTCTACAAAAATAACAAACTCGTCCAACACGACACGAGACGGGAGCTGACTATCGCTGCCGTGTCAAAGTCACATGAAGGCCTTTACAAATGTGAAAGAACAGATTCAAAACAAGTTTGGACGTCAGCCGAGAGTTGGATGTCGGTGAAATGTGAGTATGATTAAAATAGCTTCTACGTGAACCTATTAATCATCTGTATATGAGGGAGAAATTTCCTTATGCTTTGTGGAAATGATACAGATTATTTATACCAGCAGTGTCCAGTGAAAGCTCTGCGTTTCCTTTGCCACTGACTGTTGGTTTGGTTGGTGGTCTTTCATTCATATTTCTGCTGCTGCTGCTGCTGCTGTTCTGCATCAGAAAGTCAAAAGGTCAGACCTTTTCCCTCTGATATTTGATTGCACTATTCTTGCAATACATAAACATTGTACAGTAACAGCAAATGTCTCCTTCGCAGGGTCATGCTTTATCAGGTCAGTTCAACATTGACTTCTCTCATTCTGAGCATAACAATAGTTTACTATTACATGTTCTCTGTTAAATCTATTATATCCGTTTGGCCAGATCTCAGCGCACCAATCAGAGCTCTGCTACAGACCACGTGATCAACCAGGATGAAGCTCCAGGTATGTCTGAGGCCAACAAGATGAGAACAAGGTCGTTGGTTAGTTCACCGCTTGCGTATGCGTATTGTCACCTTTTCTGGGACAACGACGTAACATCTCATATATTTTCTTTGATTTTACACTCTTAGAGCATTTAAATGCTGCATTTAACTTTGCTAACTTTAACTAAAATTACTACATCTTTATAACATGATGTGTATATGTATACATATGTGTGTGTATGTGTACAGGTATATACAGTATGTATGTGTGTATATATGTATGATATATGTTGTTTCATGGTTACAATTAAACACAGATCCCACTCTGCTTCTCACAGATTCATGCCGTGAGAGGTTCGTACAACACTTCATCTTAAAGACTGTGAAGCTTCTCCCTTCAGTTTTCACTTACATTTTTTTCAAAGTTGTTTACTACTAATATATATATATATATATATTTACAATCCCTAATGTTTCAGACTCGCCCAGGTTCATAGAGAGAACCGGGGCTCTGCTACAGACCCAACATTAAACAATTATGAAAATCAACAGCAACTTTATTCCTCTCTCCTCCACGGTCAGTTTTTCATCTAACTTATTATACCTATTTTTCATGCATTCACGTCTTGTGCTGCCAGTACTTTGACAGATTACCCAAGAAATGTTCTGATGTGCGTATGGCTGTTTGTCACTGACCCTGCAGGTGACGCGTGTGTCTATGAAACAATCCGAGGCTCTGGAAACACTGGAGAAGGTAAAGTGTGAACTTTATGTCGAGCGTATGTTTGTAATTTTTTAGGTCAATCGATCATACTGTCACATCAGCTGTTGATATTAATAGAATTGAGATTATACCACAGGAATAAACATTAACTCCTGTAATCTCATAATTTATATTTAATTGTTTTCGAATTCTTAAAAAATGTACAATTATGATGTAGACCTGCATCTCAGGCTAAGATTATGCTGCACATTGGATGATTTTATTAACTTGTTGTTTGCTATACACTAGGCTAAATACTGTATGTGTTCAACTTTATGTTAGGTTCAATTTGATTTAATTTCCTGATAGAAAATCGATCTGGCTCTTATGAACCAATGACCTCACTTTTTATTAAGTTATGTGCCTAACAATGTTCTGATCTAGTTGACTTGAATACTACATGAATAATGTGTAAAGCATATCACCAGTTACTTCCTCAACAGTATTCAGAATTTGCATGAATTTAGAGAGAGGCTTTTTAAAACTCAGGGCAATAGGCAAAAAAACTATAGTAGGGACAAATTTAATAAAGATGTTTGTCGATTAAAGCGGTACATTTTGGAGCACATATGATGAGTAACTAAAAACATGTAGCTCACTTTGCAAGGTTTAAATTTTCTGTGTGTAAAAATGTAAACAGATTTGTTTACATTTCTTTATTTTGTTACCTTATCGTTTAAGCTGTATTGTTTTTTTTAATGAAATTTCTTGTAGAAATTGTTGTGGACAAAAATAAAGAGAACAGGTAGGAACAGCATAGAAAAGATGATATGTTGGTGAATACAATATAAATATTTCCTTTCTCTTCTTTGTCATGTTTGTTATTAATTACAGTGTATAAATGGTGTCATGTCAGATATGATATGCGAATTTTCCAGCTGTTTATTTTAAATTTTTTTTCAGGTCTATAAAAAGTTGTGCATCATCAACAAAACAAGGGGAGACATGAAGAACAACATGAAGTATTTTATATAGTTGTCAATTTATATTAAAGAAACCATTATATTAATTTTAATTGTACTAATCAATGCATATCAATGTTTGTTTTTTTAACAATTATTTCATCACTTAACTTTCAATGGTTTTAAATTTTTTATTTTAAGTTTGTCTAGAAAAAAGTGTTTGCTTTGGTTTGTTATTGTGAAATAGCATTTGACTGTTAATTTTTTTATGAAATCGGCAAAGATAGTTGTCATCTTTAATGTTTTGATGTAGTTTCTCGATTATATTTTGTTGTCATAAATTGTTAACGGTGATACTGATTGCCCTGACACACGTGCATGTCTTATGTTCATATATGCAGTAAGTCAAAGCTCAGACTTTCCTATCTTTTGGGTGCTATAATGATTCCTCTGAATAGCTTGATGAATAGAATAGTTTTAGGTTTACTGGGTGAGTGTGATAATGTGTGCGGATGAATGAGTAATACAATGTTTTTTGTTGTTTCTCACATGTGATTAGCTGTTAAATAAAACTGACCATGCTCTGCTGTGACAGTTGGCACTATATGATGTGCTATAACTAGGTCTTCTCATACACACATACATACATATCTCTCTCTCTCTCTCTCTCTCTCTCTCTCTATATATATATATATATGTGTGTGTGTGTGTAGTGAGAAAATGTCCCTTTTAAAAGTAGCCTCAGTATTGTTTTCACACTGATCATTTTATCATACCTGCACATTTACATTTTTAGCCACTTGATGGTGCTCTGTGGTTTTCCTCTCAGTCGAAGTACTTGGCAGTTCAGTTTGCTCAGTGGCTCCTGCGTTCGAGTATCTTTGCAGTTGCATCTGTGAGTGCACGTTAGGTGTGATGCAAAATTCAATGTTTTAATGTATTGACTAGTATTTAATGTATAGACTCACTGGATAACGCCGGAGTGTTTTGTAGATTATTTTCTACATTTCATCGTTGTGTTTCCTGTTGAATTATTACATAATGCAGCAACCTATCATGGGATCTTTTAGTTAATGATCAAAATATGAGTCGCGACGAGTAATTAAGTCAACAAACTTCCTGGTAGAAATGTTGTTGCTAAATACACACATTTACACTTTTAAACTCATCTGGTTATTCCTTCAGAGACGTTGTTGCATTCTTGGTTCTGTTTCTTTGATGACTCACTGGCCAGCATCGCTTTACCGTCACTGTATCACTTCCTCTTTCAGAATAAATGTCAGCAAACATGTCAATGTTACACTTCAGGGTTTTTTCCGCCAAGTATTTTACACATTTACACTTCCCCAAAGGGACTATTTTAAATTAAATTAGAAAATGGTGTTTGAAATAGAAAATAATGTGGCAGAGAGAAGAATGGTGGTCCAAAGTGTGTGAGCAGGTTTTAGACAATAAACATAATATTTTTTCACCCGTCAAACTGTTGTTAAAAAAAAAAATTAAATGTCAACCTCATGGAAAAAAAAATTATTTATGCTTTTAGGGTGAGGTCGAATTGTCCTTCCTATCTACTATTAGATACTATACTATATTAGATGTAAATGATTAATATGTAACAGTAACTTACATGAAGACGTCTCTTCTGGGTCATATTCATACTCTTCTACTTCGGAATGAAGCATTCACGTCCGTGCGAGGCGGGTCACGTATAATGTCGCTGCCGCAATGAATTGTGGGTCGTCTGTATCTCCTTACTCTCACATAGGAAGCTCCAGTGTACCCTTTGCTGAAGGAGCTCCTTTCCTGTGCATTTTAGAGAATCCGAACAGCTCTCCTCATGGCTGCCGATCAAATACAATTTGACAATTTGACCTCGCCCTTATTACCATTCCGGTTGCGTCTCTATTCATTTTTGTCAGCTCCTTCATCCCTCGTTGTGTCCCGTTTGGTTTCGACATATCTCCCCTTCCGGTTCCCCTGTCTCCAGTTCCGCCGCATGTTTGGTGCGCGTTGTGTCGGGTGTTTCCTGTTTTATTTTGAAGTCTGTCGTCCACTTCCCTTCCACCCGCAACCGTGTGGTTGTCCGCCGCTTTACTCTGTCCGGTGTTTCCCGCCTCCTGTGATTGCCCGCACCTGTTCCTAATGTGTGTCACCTGCGTCCAGTTCCCTGGGAGTGTGTCACTTCCTCTCTGCTCCGCTCCTCGTCTCCTGCTCGCGTCGAGCTCCACGTCTGGATTTCTTCGCCTTCCAGGACTGTAAGTCTGTTTTTGCACTTTCCCTTCTGTGATTCCTGTTCGTTTTTCTTTTCTTCGGTCGTGTGTGTTGTCTATGCTCCTTCCCCGTGTTGGATTATCGGGCTCATCTGCGCCTAAATGTGACCACGTGGTTTCTGCACATTACTGGTATCAGATATTACATTCTGCACCATTTTTGCCCTGTTAATATGTCACGTATTTTTTATTCATTTTTCCTTGTCTGATTTTTTGCATGTATTGTATATTTTGTTAGGCGTGTCACGTGATACCTGCTGCTGTACCCTCCCAGCTTGGGACCAATAAAGTTATGCATCTAAAGTGTCTCTGCCTCTGGGTCGTTCTTCGTCATGAACGGGACAAACGTCAAGTTGTGTTTGCTGCTATAGGCCGCACACGCGAAGTGTGAGTTTTGCTTCATGCAAGCGACTCTTGGCCTCATCGGACAAGAAGGCTTCTCTCTCATGGGGTGCCGAGGTTAGTTCCCCTCCACCACCACCGGGTTAGTTTAGTTTCTCTCTGGGGGTCATTCCTCCTGCTCAGGAAAGGGAATTCCTCACCGTTGAATCTTTCATTCCCAGCTCGTCCAGCGGTACTTGGTCAGACCCCGCCGGTTGTGTTGGCCGGTGTGAGCGGCCCCTCGCCTGCAGGAACATGTGATGGCAGGTGGCAGCCAAGTTCTTC
Organism: Scophthalmus maximus; assembly: GCF_022379125.1. Classification (NCBI taxonomy): domain Eukaryota; kingdom Metazoa; phylum Chordata; class Actinopteri; order Pleuronectiformes; family Scophthalmidae; genus Scophthalmus; species Scophthalmus maximus. The sequence goes on from NC_061526.1 coordinate 7,014,382, forward strand.
CTGCTCACAGGTTAACTATATGAAATGATGAATATATGATGAATCTCCACACAACTCGGATGGAGCTGTTTTAGCTCAAGTCCTTTTTGACCTATTAGGCCAAAAATATTACTTTTTTTGACCTAATAGATTTGTAAACAAATGTGATGATAATATGGTATAACGTAGTGCAGAACAGATGAATGATTATGTGAAATGTCTGACTGGTTATTTTATTCAACTGTAATGTCGTTTGAGGGGCCTCCTTTTCTTTCTTTTTTCTTTTACTTTGCAGTAAATGCGGCCAGGCCACATCGTCTGCTTCTTGACTGACGGAAACCTCAACCAATCTTCACACACTTTTTGTCTAATATTTTTTTTCCTTTTTTTTCTGCTGACTTGTTGCACAGCTCAGTAGTTTGATCGACCAGAAGAGGAAGCAGACGTTGTTCCTCTCCCCCACAGAGATGGTTGGTGGTCGCCTCTGTTGCCTGAGCCGCTCTCTACAACACAGTGGGCTCCTTCTTCACACGCTGCTGCACTGGGTTTACCTCCATGGTATGTACACCCCTGATCATAAGATTATGGATTTCTTTTTACTGTTATGAGTAATGTTGTTCGGGGGCAGGTTTGCGCTGATGCACAGAAAAGTTAGTGGATTTGTGTGAAGGTCAACTTACAAATGTCTTGCATGAAAGTAGTTTAGTTTTTTTTTTGTCTTGTGCGTTTTGTAAAAGGAAATATGACTGTAGTTAGATGGCAACAATGAAAAAGACAGCTGTGGCTTCAAAGATATGGTCGTGATATACTGATTTGAACTGGCACAAACAAATGGTTTTGGATCTTAATGAATAGGCTAGACTATTTAATTTTTTTGTTTTTAATTGCAGATATTCCAATTGGTGGGGGGGGCACAATGTTTCTGAAAATTCTCTGCTGCATTTTCTTGGAAATTAACTTGACTCATCCTTTCTGTTGCTCTTGTGTCCACATCCTTGCAGGAGGATTGGATCTATTTTTACCCCATAGTCCTGTTACTTGTTCATGCTATTCCGAAAAAGCAGCTAGTCATACAGTGTATATACTAACTGCTTAGATGAGGAACATGTGGGGTGTGGACCTCTGCAGAAAAAATATTTGCAGAAGTTGTGTTCAGTGTTAAAATCTTGCTACCTATAAACCATGTGAGTATTTAGTTTACACTGTTGTGATTGTCAAGGCTTGTAAAAACAAACACACAATGTGATGGCAGAAACTGGTAAACCGTTCATTTCCTGAGTAACCATAGCAGCAGCAGCACTGACCGAAAATGATGAAAAAAAAGCGACTCTTCCTGTTACCCTTTGTCACATCTTGGTTCTTTTCAAAAAAGGGGGTTGTGGTAAACTGGTCAGTTTTAATCAAATGTGAACAGTGTCGGCTGCTACAACACAAACAGCCACAACAGAAACTACCTCATAACCGGTACAGAGGGATTTTATTTCCAAATGTAATATTCCGTTGGCAAACTCAACGTGAAACCTTTTTCTTCTGGGACTTTTGTTCTCAGGGTTGTTTTTTCCCAAAAAATGAGAATAGGCTAATGCTTCACAATTGAACCTGTGCAACATTATGTTTAAGGGTTGGTGATGTTCAAAACAGCACAAATAATGTATAAAGTCAAAGAATAGGATGGTTCCAGACTGTATCCAGAAGCTGTTTCAGATCAGAGAGAGCAAGTATGAACTAAGGGGAATGTGCATGTCTACTAAGATGAACATTATAACAAACGCAAGAGTAAACATGAGGAGAAAATGTGTAACACGCTACAAATATTAAAATACTAATACTAAAAAAGATGCTCAACAAATATAAAAGTGAGGCATGTATGGCAATGTGTATATGAATGGGAATGTATTTTGTTTTGCTTCTATTTTTTTTCTTCTGCAAGTAATAAGTGTTAATATGTAATAAATTACACACTATAGCTTTAAGACGACACTTTGTTTTCTTGTTATGTATGTGACGTGTATCTGTGATCGAAGTAAACTTAACTTAACATGTCACCAAAATACATTAGTTTTTTTAATCCGTTTAATAATGGGACTGTACAGTTAAGTGTGGCACTGGCAGCTGATTGGTTGAGCGTGTTTGTGTATGTAAACCTTTTGCCAGACTCTCAGCTAAATAGCAATAAAATATAATTTGTCCGTACTGTCCCCAACAACTGTTAGTGACATTAAAACGTGACTCATAGGAGTGTTTTTTTTTAGATCCTCCCCTTTACTATTTGATTAAGTCAAGTTACTGAAATTAACTCAGAGGTGAGGAAACAACTGACTGTTGACAGGAAACAGGCCACAAACAAATGGAGAAGGAAAACATTCCTGTCACATTGTTTTCAACGCCTACTGCTACCAGGATCATTTTGTGCCTTTACGTCATAATGAATGTATGAATATTATGTGTCAGTATGGAGTGTTTTACATCATTCTTCTTTTTTTTTCTCTCTTTGAAAAGAGCATCAGCCCTTTCGAACAGATTGCACTCAATCTGTCGGTGCCTTTGTGTTTCAGATGCGGAGGCTTCCGACTGTCAACTTATCTTCCATAAGCAAGTTGGAGACACGGTGGAGTTTCCCTCATGCTCGCCACCTGAAGGGGTCGACTTCCCAACTTGGAACTATAATAAAGATACACTAGTAGCAGAAAATACTATGACTGTATATCCAAAATCTATGTTTCAGGACAGAGTAGAACTAAACCCCAAAAACTTCAGTTTAACAGTGAGAAATCTGACTCGTCAAGATTCTGGTGTTTTCAGTTTTCTCTCAGAAGTGAACGGGCAACAAAGGCATACGGTCACCATCACTCTGCAAGTTCACGGTGAGATACTTTTCTTTTTCTTTTTCCGTGGCCCATTATTTACAGGCTCTAGGACAATGTCGATGAATGTTGGTAAAAAATGTTTGCTGAATTGATGGGACACAGCCGCACCTCCAAAAACATACCATGAACTGCTTCCAGACATGAACTGATGGAGTTTGCTGTTCACATACAACAAAAGAAAGCAGCAGGCGACGGTCCCGGTCAGACGCGTTCACAACAGCAACATTTCCAGAAACATTTGGGGGCGTGTGGACAGATCGGCAGGACGCGATGATCTTTGGCTGTGGAAAGCAGAGTTTTTATTTACACTTATCAATGCGCCCACTCACTCGCTGTGAGCTTTGCAGAGGTTTCCTGCAGTATTTTCACATGGACTCACTCGGACTCTTGCCGGAAATTATACTGGGATGCTGGCAGGAAAAGTTCCTGACTTAAGTGCATGTCTGAAAGCAGCTTATGACATTTTATAGCTTTTACCAAATCATCAAGTGCCAGTGTGTTTTCATTGTTCATCTACACTGACTGTAGATGTACAAACAACAACAACAAAACTAATATTCCGGCAGCTGGGGCGCCAAAAAACACTGTAAATTAACGGAATAGTTATTTTCCATAGATATTTACACCCATAAAACAATGAAATTATAAGTATGGTAAAACACTGCTATAATAAAAATAATCAGACCTAAAATTGCAGAAGTGCTGTTATTAGATGAGAATTATTATATAATTTTGAAAAATCTTGGCTATTTAACCAATATTTAATGTATAAAACGGTATACTGCCCATGAATCCATTGATTTACTTAAAAAAAAGGCTAAATACTGTTGATCCAGTGTATAATTACAACAATATACTGTTCATTTTAGATTGTCTTACTATAGATTGCAGAAACGTTCAAAATATTTACTGCCATCATGCACAAATCCAAAAATAAAAATCCTTTTTTTTTCATGCCTGCGTCTCAAGAGGCTTTAAAGACTCGGTCGCTCTGCCATAACCGAATGTTTGTCCATCTCCCTCAGCTACTGTCGATAAAAGGTCAGACAACTGTGCACTGCACATATTCAGTACAACACACCAGCCGCAGATCTGCCGCTCACAATAGGGAACAGACGAGGGCTGTGGATTTCACGAGGAAGTGAACAAAAGCAGCGGCTGTAGTTTGTCTAGTCAGCTTCACTGTCCAGGTCTGGGAAGTGAAGGCTTGCTTCTCCATTCGACTAGGGACAGCAATGACGTCATGTATACATGTGTGTATATATATGTGTGCTGTATACAGTGTATTATTTATTATAGTTTGATTTGTTATTAAAGGGAATTGTATTGGGACAGGATTAGTAATTACTTTTAAAGTAGGTTTTGGTGATATTGACCTGAGGTGTATTTGTTATGCCCATCCTTTTTCTTGCATTAGGCCTTAACTGGGAATTGAACCCCAAACCTTCTGTACCAAAGTCAGAGGTGTAACCCACTACCAGCTGCTATAAAATAGTCTGTCTTGGTTTAAGCAGAATTGTTGCCAAGTCGTATCTTCTCCCTTCAGAGCCCATAACCGTGCCCGTCCTGACCGCCAAAACCACCTGGAATGCCTCGACCGCGTCCTGCACAGTGTGGCTGGAGTGCATTTCACGCTCCGACAGCAACGTCACCTACAAATGGGCCGTGGGGAACCAGACCCTGAGTGGCCGCAGGCTGACGTACAGCATCTGGCCACTGGACGGAGGAACCAGATTCACCTGCAACATTTCCGACTCTGTCCGTGAGGAGTCTGCATCAAAAACGGTGAAGTGCATGAACGCAACATCCGACGCCGCGGAAACAGGTATGAGCAGAGGAGCGGCTGTGAGTTCACTGATGAGGACTTTTAATCATGTTCTGAATGAATTGCAGTTGGTTAAATCGTAGGGAAAAGTTGGGGAAACGTGTTGACGTGCAAATTACATCAGCAGAAAACCTCATCTTGTTCGTGGGTGTGGCAGCAGGAGGTGCGTTGATGGTTGTCATCGCGGCAGTTATCGGTGTATGTAACTGCAAACACAGACAAGCTGGTAAGAAACTCTTTAAACACTTCATAATGAGTTGGATTTCTATTGACAGTTTCTCTCGTGATATTTTGTTTTGCCTCATTTGTCCATCAAATTCAGGCGGCGACTCAAACGACCTCACCGTGTACGCCGATATCGCCGACGTCGCGATCGTCAAAGACGTGAGTACAGTATCGGTGCTTCGACCGTGCGCACATTGCTCTGCGTGAATTGTCGCCCTTTGCTTCGATGCATTTTTTACTCACTTTGGTCTGATTCATTGTGATGCACGGTAAAACCTCCAGAGGACGTCAGCTCTGATGAACTCCTCAGTGTACGACACTATTGACAACAGAGTCGCACCTCCACCTGGGGTAAGAGCAGGGTTCCTCCTAACGACACTGAATGGGTTATGATCTGTTCACAAAACATTCTGCAAATACTGTGAGCATCACATTAGAATACATTTCTGTCTGAAATGACATATTTAGTGTGAATTCTTATTAATATGAGCCTCACGTCTGATCTCCTCTTTCCGTCGCACATCCAGCCTCTCACTGTGTATGACGAGATCCAGCTGAGTCGTATGAGAAAGGCCACGGAGTCGCCCTCCTAAGGCGTTTCGGGGATCGCAGCGTAAATGTGAACTTCTGCCTCACAAAGGTGCAACGTTGTCTGAAGGCCACAAACCGAGGCGGAGACTCCAGCAGCCGACATTTTCCGTTTTTTGTGCCCTGAGAGGAGATTTCACCTTGTTTGATTGAATTTTATTTTTTTCCATCTTGCATTCATCAGTGTCAGTGTTGTAAATACAGAGAATATATTGTGTAAAACGTGTGCATTTTGTCAGTCTTTGTAATCCCTCACAAAGTTGGCCATATTAAACTACATTTGCTTTCATTTTCTGCAATAATTTTTAAATCGTGTCATTGTTTTGTATCAAACAGTAACTAGTTTATTGCTTTACAAAGAGTCTTTACAGCCAGAATCTCAGTACCTGCACAATAAACTCTTTACACAGTTGAATGAATTTTTGGCATGATTAGCACACCATACATTTGTCAATGACATCCCTGAGGCTACTTGGCGTCCACATAGTTGGTTCAGTAGCTTCGTGGACGGGCTGAAACTGATGTTGCTCGGGCCTAATATTAAAATACAATAACTACATTTAACACATTCCAGTTCAATTTGGAATCCGGACTTCCAGCTGCTTCGTAGCATGATTTTGATTTGCAGTGTTCACGTCTGAAAGTGTTCACGTCTGAAAGTGTTCACGTCGCTTCACCACCGGTGCCTTAGTATATCACGTCATCTTCCCCAGCCCCCCCCCCCCCCCCCCAGAATAATTTCACACAGCATCATAATCTCAAACGTACACCACTGCACCAAGAGGAAACGGGAGGTTTGGTTTTATTAATTGCCCCCCAATCTGAAAAAACAATATAAACCAAGAATCTAACGAGGCCTGTAAAAGAGGTGAACAAAATATGACAATAAATAAGGTCTTAACTGAACAAACATACAAGGGAACATTTACACTCGTTTGGCCAAACCACATAACACAAGAAGACAAGATGGGGGCTTACTCAACGAGGGAAAAAACAAGCAATCCTTTGGTTTGATAAGGAAATTTGACTCTATATTCTATAACTCCAAATTGGACTGCTATAATTTTGTTACACCATTTATCCACCATTGCATTTGTTTTATTGCATTCTCATGTTTGAGTTACCATTCCTTATCCTACACACGTAGTGTTGTCACCGTCAGTGTGGAAGTTTTCTGTGGTGTCGTCAATCTTGAAGCTTGGATGTCAGGCTAACTGCAGGAAGGAGAGGGAAACTTGGTCATTTCCTAAAGTGAAGGCGTTGTGTTATCACTTACTCCTAGAAATCTAAAAAAAGAGTTAAAAACAACAAGGAAGAAAAGTTGTTTCATATAGCTTCTGTGAACAGAGACGGATGGAAACCAACCTTCAGATTATGTTGGAACTGCACATGGACACAGTTTGTCTGGGGGGAGAAAACAAGTTTGTGTAGCTGAACACTTACTAATAGTGTTAAATATTTTCTGTGAATTACATGCCTCGGAGGTATTTCGATAACGCTCTGATGTTTTCTGTCATTAAAACATAACACAGTCGTTACAAATCTGAGCCACAAGCAGACAGTTTTGTTTTTTTTTCTTCATGTAACGTGTAATGAGAAGAGTTGTTTTCCTCTCACCTCTGCAGATGTAAAACACAACAGTTGCCAAGCCCAGGGCCACTCCCAAGAGAAACCAAAGAACATATCTGCACCTGCGTCCGTCTGCAACTATACAGAAGAGAGAACAACACTGTTGATATGAAAAGTTGACAGAATGACAAGTAATCTGTTGAATCTGTTGAACCGCAGCTTCTCTAAAGTTGAGGTAGGGAAACACAAATCCCCGTCTGGACTTCATATGGTTTTAGTCTGCAACGGCTTGGTCTGTCATGTTATTGTCACGACAGCAAATTGTTTTGTATAACATATTGCATCATGGTGCTGGAACCGATGCAATAAAGGACTTAACATGGCTTTATAGTCTGAGTTTGAGCACCTTTTTTTGGGGAAGTGTCTGCGTGTCACTATTTGATTTTTAGACCTTCACGAGTTCAGATCTTTTTGTGCTCGCGTGTTACACATCCCTAACAATGTGTTTGATCTGGCATAGATACAATGTAAAAAATTTAATTGTAAAGAATTTGATGTTCAGCTTTTGGCCGCTTTGGTCTTCCATAAAGTAAGATATCCTTGTTTAATCCCCATGCGGGAGACCCACATATTACAGCAGCCCACAGGCAGAATGAAATGGAATAAGAATAATATGAGTGGTAGTGCAATACACATATCAAGTGACAGATGTTGCAAGTCTGAGTAAAGAGCCAAGTACAAAATACCATGACAAACGTAATACCATTACTAATACTACAAGCGATAATGATATAATCCTGAAACAATAACAATGACAGTAATTGTAAGATACTGATCTTTAACACAGTCCAGTGCAGGAGAAGTGGGGGGATAGTGACACTCAGTGGGAGTTGGTTGCACGTATGTTGTGTGTGACCAGCCTCTGCCGTATATTCAAATTATACCTTGGTATGTCCTAGGTTGCCATGTTTTATGGCTACATGTTTTGTACCCCATAATTCAGAACGACATCATGGACATTGTGGCCTTACCATCACACCGTGGAGCGACGGCGCTCGAGGCCTTCTCCGTGGCCTTGCTGGAGGTGCAGGTGAACTTGACGCGGTTCCCTGTGCTGTTGACAAACGTGACGAGAACGCGCGGGTTTGTCTTCGCGTTCCTCGCGTCGAAGGCGGTGAGAGGTTCAACCTGCCAGGACAGGTCAACACTGTCATCTGTGGAAGAACAGCTCAGCACCATCAAGCAGCCCCCTTCCTCGGGCACGTTGAAAAGTGTCCTTATGGTCGGTTTCTGGAGGTGTTCTGCACGGGAATGAATGGTATTTATGAATTAATACATGGTTTTATGTCCTTGCCAAAATTTCACTGCGGACCAGTTCAGTAGCGAAATATTTGCAAAACGTGTTTGCCTGTCGTGGCCATTAGTCCGGGACCTCTCGGTTCATTTTCGATTTCCGAGAGGCGTTACCAACGGACGCAGAGCAAAATGCCTCCGGATGCAATTGGACGGATTGGAACAGACTGGAGCAGAGAGGAGACGCCCGTGGTGATGATTCCACAATGTCTGGGAACCAGTGTTGCCGTCTTTGCGGCAGAGATACGACGATACCATGTGTCAAATGCTCGTTCGTTTGGACAACGTTTAAAGGGAATCAATCGCATAGTCGCCGAGATCTTTGAGTCGAGACCGACTCCACGGACCGAGTGACTGACACACATTGACTTCCGTAGGGCCATGCTGCCAGCAGCAGGGATCTCCAATGCTAGCCACACTTACGTCTAACCGTGAGCCTGGTCTTTCCTGATTTGTGTGTACTTGTTTGGCTGAGGTCCACTCTGTACTCCCTGGCATCTTCTCTGTTCAAATTACGGATCGTCAAGTCCCCTGGAGGGAGAGGAAGAAGTCAGTGAAAAGGACACTCGACTCACTCGAGCTCAGATAACCTGTTTTCTCTCACCCGTGATGCTGTTAAGACCGAGTCGTCCTTTATACCGAGCGATGCGCTCGATGTTCTTCTTTCCATTGCGATAGGTGGCAATCCAGGTGGTGTTGGAAAATGTTGACCACTCAATTTTGGAGAGATTCCATGATGGATCTGCTCCCGAGGGCAAGACAATGGTGTCCCCAAGGTACCCGATGACTTCCGCAAGGGGCTGAGCTCGTGCCACTGAAAACAAATATTTTGATTACAAAAATCAGCATCACCATATATGCAGTCTCCGAGATTTTGTGTGGTCATAAGAGGAGAAAGCCATTTTCCTTAAAGAGAGATGTGACAGGGGCATATAAATATTATAGTGTTTTCCCCCCCAGCTACGTGGACAGCAACTAACTAAACAACTTAATACCGTATTTCAAATTTGACGTAAGCCACAATTGATTTGCGACATGTAAATTTGCACCATCAACCAAACGCTTTGAATCTCCCACTTTGTTTCTGTGCACGACCGCCCGACTGGAGGCGGCGTTCCCACTCGAGAACCTCGGCCTTTTCCAGATTACTCCAACGCGATGAATTGGAGACGCCGGTCATGAAACCCTGAGGTCAGGGGGCCGAAGCTCGTTCGAATGGCCGCGCGGGGCACGTCGGCGTTCGTTTCAGGCTCTCACCATCTCCACTCAGCAGTGGAGATGGTGAGAGCATGGAGGTATTGCAGCCGAAGCCCATAGGTGGTGCGAGACAAGACCATGATTTAACGCTCAAGACGCCGAGGGTGGAAGTTAATTTATGCGCTGCACTGGGTGTGAGCGGGCTTCGGGGCACGGCAGTTTCTGTCTCTGGTATGCACACTTCCTGTTACTGTTTTACCGTTGTAGGACAAATGTTACAGTTCCCTTCCAGCCGGTACTACACATTTAAATAAAACGTCAGTGACATAGAAAAACCGAGTGATAAATAAAAGCTGGGTAGACGTATATTTGTAAGTCTCTTCATCTTTTGGTCTAAACCACACGAGTTCTGTGACTGGGTCGGTTCTGAATTGCAGTTTGAAACCTTTGACCAGTTTGGCCCTTCCTTTGGCAGTTTGGCCCTTCCTTTGGCAGTTTGGCCCATGAGCTGCTCCTGCGTTGTTACTTTTCAGAAAATGGCAAACAGAACTTACCTTGGAGGAGTAGGGTGAGGACGACTCCTAGTCTCATCGTCACTTAGGCACAATGGTAAAAGGGGAAGACGGAGCGATGACACGCGGAACTTCTGGGGGGGGGTTTCAATGTCGCCAGATACGTCACAAAGCACCAGACCAGCATTTCGATATGTTTGACATTACTGCGCTTGAACGACTACACTTGTGATAAGTAGAATAAATAATCATGCACTTTTGTTTACTTTTTTTTTTATACAGACCTAGACTAGTTAGACTTCCACGTGTTCACGTCATAGTTGAAAATGAGCAGCAATGTTTGGCTTCCTGGGTTACCTGTGGGTTACTGCATGTAACTGTCGCTCTGCGAGTACTGGCTCCCGGCGGCAGGTTTGGCGTCGTCGTGGTGACTTCATGTGTTGTCGGTGGCTCTGGCTCGGTGCCTTTGAAGGTCGTCAGCCCATTGCTTTGAAGCGAACGTTTCTTGATTATGCTTTTCACGGCCTCACTTCTGTATTAAATGAGTTTGTTTCGCACGTTTATTGGCGCCTGCAAACACAAAAGGTCGTTTTTGCACAAACTCCCCACAGATCAGTGTCATTGGTCGCGCATGACTCGACAAACCGATTAGATTAATACTGAGAGGCTTCACATTGCCTACTCCCACACTTAACTCTCATTTCCTGTCTTTGTGACAAACAAAAAAAACAGAACTCGTGACTGTGATCATTGATGGAATATCCTTTACAGAGTCCTGAACAGCAAACAACAATGAGACGAGTGTTGAGAGCCTGGTTTCGTGACAACAGGGGCCCCTGTCGACCCCCCAAGTACATGACACGCGTACTGTCATCATTTCTTCAGTAACCAGCTCCTCAACAGAAAATCAATCTGCCACTATTTTGATGCCGAATATATGACAGTGACCGCATAGATCCTTGAACATGATTGTCTGGAAGAAAAAAAGAGAAGAGGTGTGATAATTGAAATGATTTATTAGTCATTAAAAACACACAACACAATAAACTTTTGACATCCCGGATCTGCTTCCCAGTCCGTACCCAAGTGTAATACAGTCGGCTCTGGCTGTTGACCAACATGAACGTGAGGCTGCGAGAAGTTTGCCAATGGCCTCAAAGAGAGTGAGCACAAGTGACAAGTTTGATAACGGGCACACGCATAAAAAAAAATATCAGACAGTAATCCAGGTGAAAAAGAAGCACACTGGCAGTACCTGGCCGTCATGTGCCGGAGCTTATGCAGAGGTGAAAAACTTCCAGTGTAACTGAATATTAGTGCACAAACAAATGAACAACAACACGTACGTTGGGAGGAAATCCAAGACAATAAAAGCGATTCACTAAAACGGGGGAAATCAACGCGGCAGAAGTCCATCGAGTGTTTATTCCTTCCTACTTCGTCTCACAAGTAGGAAGAATGCGTGGCCGCTATTCAGCAAGCCGCTCGTCGGAATCAGAAAAGGAAGAGGAAGTGGTCCATGGGCGGCGTTGTCGCTCTCCACTCGATTCGGACCGTGAACGAGAAGATCAGGTAAAAACAAAAGAAAGAAAGAGAAGTAAGGTCGGCTGCGTTAAATGAAGAGGGCAGCTACACGCTGTTCTTACAGAGGTGGAAGACTTTTAATGTTCACCACAAGTCGTAGATGTCCAAATCCTCTGAAATCAGTCTTACATGAATTTAAAGTGTGGCTACAATCCAATGTATAGAGTCGAAATAACGCATTAATCCAAAATGTGTAATGTCCCATGACTGAAGAACAGACTCGCTTGGTGTGATCGGAAGCGGACGCAGCCTAAAGTGCATTATCACAAGTTGACAGTCAGCACTGTGGGAGATGTGTCATGTTTTAAAAAAAATCTTTCCTAGAAACAAGGTCAGCGTTGTGGCACTTCTGTCGCCGCGCCTCTTCTTTTCTGTAAGTTCATATTTCAGACGCGACACATTAATCACCAGATAGAAAAAAAACCCCAAAATGTTGTTTTGTGTGCAGCGAGAGTCCCTCTCCGCCGCCACTACACCGAGGTTTCCGACTGCAGCTTCATGACAAACTTGTGACTCTTGGGGTCGACGAACTCCTCGCCCAGGCTCAGGAAGGGAAGCGGCGTCGCCGTGACGACCAGGGAGAAGTCTGGCCGTTTCAGGGTGAAGACCTGGCCCCGGCGCAGCGCGGCCGTCACGGGCTCCTCGCTCACCAGCGTCCACTGGCGCCCCCTACTGCCGTCCAGGTATTGGAGGGTGGGACCGGGGCTGAGGTAGCGCTCGAGGAAGGCCTGCGGGGGACGGAGACACGGCGACATGTGAGCATTTCACGAGGAAAGGCGGGACATCACGAGCTGGAAAACAACAACTGTGCTGCCGGTCGGTCAAACCCCCCCCCCATCTGACCTTGGGCGTCATGCTGTGCGTGATGCAGAACTGCAGGTGGTTGATGATGCTCTCCATGCTGTGGTACGACTGCTGCCTGGTGGCACGCAGGTACTTCTGCATGGCCCGCGCCATGGGAGCGAAGATGGCCTGCGCCGCCTCCCTGGGGTCCATCACCTCCCGCGGGTGTTTGGGTGAGGATGCGGTCGCCGCCGCCTCCTCCTGGTGACGCTTGATGTGGGTGAAGGCCTCTTCCACTGCCACCACAAGCCTGGGCGAAACAACAACTTTGGTTTTTAAAGCCGCGCTGGTGCCGACGGAGGATGTGAAAGAGGTTGCTCGTAGGGATGAAGCCACAGAATGTTCTCACATGACCCCTCTTTCACCGCACTGTGTTTTGGTCTTGTATGATGTGATATGGCACAAATGTTTGACTCTATCATCAACTCATCGGACGCAATGACCAACTTAACGAATAAAACATCTTGTAGTCGGACCCCGGCGGAAGAAGCCGAAAGCCACGAATTAAAAATAAAATTTCATTTTCAGCTGATACTGAAATTACTGCAGCTTTCAAGAATTAAAAAAAATGGAAGCCGTATTATTACGGTTTAATAATAATGGTTGTCTTGGTAATTCAAACGCCGTCAGCTTCAGTGTGTGTGTGTGTGTGTTCTCTGGGGGGGGGGGGTTTGGTCTCCACCTGGCCTTGCGCTTGCGGACCCTCCGCTCCACCTCCGCCTCCTCGTAGTAGAACTCGTTGTGGGAGTTGTCTCTTCTCCGAGCCGTGGCTGCGATCATGGCTCTGGACTGGCCCGTGGAGGCGTTGGTGCTGTTCTCTGTGGACCGAGGAGCTGAAGTTAAAGACGGACTGCGCAATGCACCACTATGATAATTCGTCGTGGGGTATGTTTTCCAATTGAACTCTGAATTAGTTGGAATTGCTCAATTGACGCAAACGGGACTGAATGGTGTTTTTTTTACCTTCTAGGTTGTAGACCTTGAAGGCGGACATCTTCCTGGTGAGGATGGACTTGGGCAGATTGAGCAGGGCGGGGTTGTAGACCGGGAAGTCGCTGTAGTACTGGTCCAGGAGCCACGCCGCTGCCCGCTGAATGCTGAGTCAGATGTCGGTTTTTAACGAGGAAGGAAGTAGTAAACGGTCAGAAGCGGAAGATGACACGCGTCGAGTGTAAATGTACCATGAGAACATACAGCTCTGCACCGAGCGGAGACAGGAGACAGGGATGAAAACAGCTCAGGGGGGAGACATTTGTTGTTTCCGATGTCACGTGATGCCGTCTACGGCCACGTGCTTGTTCGCGCGTCAGCTAAAAACTATGGCTGCAGCTACGGCGGCCCTGAGCGCTCACCTGCTGCCGGACAAAACCGGAGCAAACTGAGAAAAAACATCTCCAGCAATTGGACCAACACGTGCGCAGCTGCAAACACCGCGACACGACACGTTGCGAAAAAGCCGCCGCAAATAGAAATGCAACGAAACGGTAGTGTTTCCAGAGGACACTTAAAAGTGATGCACACGTCTGTACACGCTTGTTGTTGCAGCGGATTTTGACTGATTGGATTCATTTTTCGTCCAGACGTGCGTCACTTTTAAGTGTCCTCTCGCCGCGGCCTATTTGCAGCGCGTTTTCTAAACGCTGCGCACGTGAGCCAATCGTCTGCTTGATAACAGGAAACACATCAGGGCAGTTGTGTTGTTGAAGTAAAACCAGTATTTTAAACCTTATTTTGGGCCGGAGTAAAAATATTTTACGCAACTCTTTAAATCTGATTTGACTGATAAATCTCTGCAGCCGAAACAAACGGGACCATGGACACGCAGTCGTCACCGTAGATAACGATGGATATCTTCCACAGACACACGCCGACTAACCTGAGATGTCCCACGCTGTAGAAGCGACTGGCTCCATCCGTCGTCCTCACCACCTTCAGGCAGAAGGCCGGCTGCAGGTGTCTGACCTCCAGCAGCACCAGGGCCAGGTACTGGATGAACAGCAGCGCGTCCACCAGAGAGGCCGCGTAGCCCACAATCCCCCTGTAGTCCGTCTCCCTGGGCTCCAGCACGCGCACGCCGTAGAAGAGCCAGTAGGACGCCACGAAGAGGAAGACCAGCGCCAGCAGCAGACAGCGGTAGATGAAGAAGCGCGGCAGCGTGGCCCGGGGCGGGCGCAGGAACAGCGCCCAGGTGGAGATGAGGAGGATCAGCAGCTTGAAGGCCAGGGAAATGTAAAGGCCCTCGCACGGCGTGCCGCACGGCTCCAGGTTGTCCCGCCACAGCAGCTGCGGGAGGGCCAAGAAGGCCAGAGGCGTGACGAGCGCAAAGAGCCCCAGGACGGCGCCCAGCACCACGCCGAGGTAACGGCGACACTCCAGCGGCGAGGACTCCTCCAGCTCCTTGGAGATCCGCGTCAGGTCCTCGTTGGAGACGCTGTCCACCGAGGTGCCGGTGACCACCGTGGTGGTCTCGCCCCAGTTGTCGTCCTGAGAGGAGAGGGCAGAGGGACGTGAGTGTCGGCAATTGCGCAATTTTTTGAAAGTCGGTGTCGTTGGAGCGGAACTCTGACCCTGTCGTCTCCCCTGGTGGACTCGGCATCGAGCAGCGGCTCCCCGGGGGCCTGGATGCTCACCGACTTGTCCCCGCGGACGGTGCCGTCGCGGCTCTTTGAGCGATGCTTGTCCCGCCGCTCTCTGGAGAGACGTGAGCAAAGAGAACGGGTCCGGAAATGATTAATACAATCTTAAAGTTGCTGCGCTAGTTGCGCGGCGATCTGCGATCGTCTACCTGTGTTTGCGGGACGTCCGTGAGTGGGACGACTTGAAGGAGTAGCTCGAGTACATCGACTCGTTGTCCATGTCGGAGGCCGGCGGTGGGCGGGGTTTCTGAGCCCGTGCTGCCCCTGAGCCGCCGCCGCCGCCGCCCTTCTCCCAGACCACGCCCAGCTGGCTCTTGCGGTCGCTGATGGACTTGGAGGAGAGGGCCAGGGGGAGGCGCAGCAAGTCCACTTTACTCCTGAGGGAATCTATCTTGGAGGCCTGGAGAGAGAGGACGGCAAAAGATCATTTGTCATATCGGACAGGAGTGGAAACGTACCGAGCCACAGCAACAAGAAGAGAGACTGCATTGTTGGCACTGGGAGGTGTGTGTGTCTGTGTGTGTGTGTGTGTCCAGTCGCACAGGACATGGCCGGGGCCCATTCTTCCGCTTTCTGGGAGGTTGTTTTTTTTTTTATGAGCGAGCTCCAGTGATTCGTCCCCGAGTGCATTCTCAGCCAATAAAGGGCAAATTGCACCAGCGTCTATTCTGGGCTGCGAGTCTCCAGTGTGGAGGCAAGAGCGACGGTGCGGCTCTAAAACGTCCCCGTTTAAAAACACACGAGCGGGACCCGAGCACAAGAGCCACTCAAACGGTGCCAAGTTAAGAAAACAACATTTTGTTTGGGGGGGGGGGGGGGGGGGGGGGGGGGGGGGGGTTTGGCAACTACGCCTTAGTATTGGGGATTTTTGTTCTGGCTCCTTCTGAGATACACACTCGTCCAGACGCCGCATTCCCCAGCGGTCCCCCATGGTCTCCAGGGGCAACGGAGCTGAGCTACTACAATGGGGATGAATGGGAGGTTGTGGGTGAGAAAAGACAGGAGGGGGGGTGGGGGTATTACCGTAGCAACACGAACATCAACTCAGAACCCCCCCCCCCCCCCCCCCCCCCCCGACTAAACACCTCCGAAAAAACAAAGACACACAAATCATTTACAGGGCTACAACTCTGATTTAGTTTTTAAATGTATTTAAGACCTCATCATCTGTTTGTTTTTCTTTAAGAAGTTTTACACGTGAAGTTCCGAGTCGCCATCCCGACAGAGCACAGAGCAGGGGGCCGCCAAACACGCAGGACTCCTGATCTAATAACGGAATCTCCTCGCGCTCTCTATTTGTCCCCGTCAACCACATCAGACACTTCACGTCGCGCTGATGGGTTTCATGTGACCTGCACACGGGACGCGTTCGGGCCCTACACGCCGGGCGGGACCGAGGAATGAACGTCAGCTCCTGCGGCCCTTCCGTACCCGCATGGCGTCGAAGCCCCGGGGGATCGTGGGAGGTGTTAATACTGATTTGTGCCCTGATATATGTGGATTCTGTTTGGGGTTTTTTGGGGCAAAGCCACCGTTCAGTTCGTCAGATCCTGAAGTCGGGGTCACGAAGACCAACCGTGGCCTAACGAAAACCCCAAAAACGGAGGTTTGGTACGAGTCAAGCCCTACAAACCATCCGGAGGAGAAGAGAAACCACCACAGGTCACTTTGGAGAGGACTTGTTTCCCCAGCGACAGACCAGAGAGGAGTGGCCCCGTGTCCAAGTGTGGATGGGTCTTTGAAGGACGGACGTCGGAGCGACATTTGAAAGACTCCCCCGGGGAAAAGACAACTGCTTCTTCATTCTTCAAAAGAGAAGCGCAACAACCGGCGCTTTCTGCCGGTTCAACACCAACCCGACCAGCTCTGCGTCGATGCCGTCGATCGATCCGCTCCGATGAGCCTCTCTCCCACTGTAATCAATCCGCAGCCGGGCGCCCGGGCGTTCAGCATCATCTGGGACGTGGGGCAGAGTGGAACCAGGAAGCAAGCTCTCGTTCTTCTTTGAGAACAGAAAGTGGAACGTCTCCTCTGGCGGACAAATGAAATGCGCTCGTTGTTTAATTGCACATTATATCATCAGCTTTACATAAACGCCTACAGACGGGTCTTGATTTGTTTTCTATGTCCGGTGAATGGAGATTTGTGTCACTCGGGCCGAATTGAGGTTTTTTAAAGACGCGAGCGCAGGAAAAATTCACATTGAAGAAGCTGAAATCAGAGAATGTTGACATTATCTCCCCAATAAAAACAACTTGAGCCCATTAATCGATTAACTGTTGCAGCCCCACAGTCGTCAACACGCTCGCTCTCTGGGAATCCTTCTTCTGAGATTGTCCTGCCTCATCTCCATGTGGGAACAATCGGATATTCTCAACATTTCTTTCAGTGCATTCAACCGTGAAGACATTGGTGTGTGTACTTCTGAGTCAACACACTGCATGTGTGTGTGGCCCCCCCGGGGGGGAGGGGGCGGGGCCTCCAGGCGGCACAGTGAGGCCTGGCTACTCTACGTCCCTGTAGGCCACTTGGCTGAGAGAGGGAACCAGCACACACACACACACACGCACACACACACAGTGAGTTGTTTGAAGAGCTGCAGGTCGCGATGACCAGTCAACAAATGATGATGTGGGGTTTCATTTCATGGGAACACACACACACACACACACACAGACAGAGGAACACACCCCGGGGGGGGGGGGGGGGGGGGGGGGGGTGTGAGTGCGTGCCGCTGCAAGCAACAGCCTGGTGTGGACCACACAGCAAAACATAAATAGTGATCCACCTCTGTCCGTAAAGTGATCCATTTGATCCATTTGATCCATTTGATCCATTTGTTCCATTTGGCGCGCACACGACCGTGCGTAAAAGCGCAACGTGGATGAAGACAGTGGAGCGGAGAACGATACCCGGGGGGGGGGGGGGGATCTGACATCGGTGCCAGCTCACCAGTCCCCGCACCGACAAGTACTTTTGTTAAAGTCGCAACCCGCTTACTTTTGTGATAAAGAAACATGCTCGTGGAGTAACATTGTCCGCCATCTTTCGCGGGTGCCGGGATGTGTCTCTTACCTTTTCTATCCGACAGGGGAAAGTGCTGCAGCACAAAGAACCGGGGGGGGGGGGGGGGGGGGGTCCGAGAGAAGTGGCTGCGAAATTTAAAAAAAAAAAAAAGGCTTTTCAAATTCACTCCGCGTGGAGACTCCTGTCGCCCGCGCGATCGTCTACGGCCGAAGTGCAAAAAGTCGAGTCCGTCCTCTCGCCGTCGCTCGCTCCGCGTTCGGCTTCGTTCGTCTTTCGGCTGCAAGTCGCGGCGGATCCGCACAAAGGGCGAGCGACACGCAGCTCATCCCCGGCTCCGCGTCCGCTGTGAGGCGGCGGAGCCCCGCTGAGCCGCGGGTGGGGGAGGTGGTGGGGGACTGGGCGGACGTCCAGCACCGGCGCTGTACTTCCGGTGCGGCGTGTCAAAATAAAACCCACTGACGCCGCTCACGGCCGTAGCACTGGGAGGAAGGACGGGGGCACACTACCCAGGGGGGCCCCAAGGGCGGTGGGGGCCCTGGAATTAAACGTTTCTTTGTTTGTAATTAGTGTCATAACATGAATTAAAACATGGTTTGAGAGGCTGAACAGTAGGAGTCAGCTAGCTAGTTACTATCATGAATGAATCACAGCTGAGGGGGGGCCACAGAGACTTCCTATGTATAGGGCCCAGAGTTTGGTGCTACGCCCCTGACGCTGCTCCCAGTGAACAAACAAAACACGTCCCTCAAAATGATAAATTCATAACCAGGTTGCTGTTGTTTTGCCGGATTTAATATTAAATGAAGTGGTTAAAAACCTGTAATAATTAATGTGACATGCAAAATGAGGAGCCAACAACAACGTTGAGTAGAGACATTTACATTATTTATATTGCGTTCTAGCAAGATTATTGATCTATAATATGTCATAATTAATTTGAGCTGAATTTCTAGTTTAAATATGTGCACAAAAACCAAACCAGTGGCATAGTTGAAGATTCCATTTAAATATTAGATGCCATCATAAAATTATTTTAGGAAATCTATTTCTTAAATAAAGATCAAATTGTTTTACCGAATGTAACATTCCACTTCTTAATAAGCAGACAAGTGAATGTCATGTTCGGGGACGTTTAGGCAAATTAATGTTCTGCTTGTGTATTAAGAAAATATCTGGTGTCAGCATTTCATTATGTATGTGAACAGTAGGGAAATTAAAAAAATAATGCTGAATATCAGCCATATCTAGTCATTCACATTTACAAATTGATATATTTTCATTTTCTGTTCAAACTTAATTCATTTCTGTTTGAGAAACCATAAAACTAACTTCAATTTTTTACTTTCCTCATTACAAGTACATCCAAGTTACTTTTTCTTTATTTCATTATTTTCCCACTCCACCATTAATAAACGAATAATTGACTCTTCTACACTGGACTTTCTCAGCGTCTATGAAAGTCATGTATTCACAGTGATTAATTTTAAAGTGATGTGGTCAAAGTTGGAATCTAGACTTGAGAGAGAAGTAGCACAGGATGCTTTCATAAACAAACTCAAACGCCACCGTGTCGTTTCTTTATCCAGTTTCATTTTAATCTCACAAAACACATGAATCTGAAAACACGAGCTCCGTCTGTGCAGCTAAACGATCTCACCAATTTTTAAAAACAAGGGCGAAGAAAATAATTTATACATCCTTTTTTTTATCATATCTACAAAAATAAAATCAAATACTTAGGACTAAGGCTTTACAGAAAGAAAGAAAAAATTAACATATATATAAAACAAGTGGGTCTGATTTCTCTATATTACATGAGTGAACAAGATAAAACAAAGAGAGGACAATGAGATGACAGTTAAAGATGTGTGTGTACGCATACAGTAGTTTGCACCGTGCAGGGAAGTTTTGTTTGTGCAACATTACTTTTTTTTTTCTTTCTTTTTTAAGGAATCATTTATAGCTTCTTTACATCCAGGTACGGCCACAACGCTGATGTCCAGGTATGAGGGAAAAAAAGAAAGAGATAGTTGAAGGTACAAAGAAATTGAAGTGAAGAGGTAGAAATTGGAGATTAGGGAGGAAATAAGACGCATGGAAATGGTTTTAAGGAAGAAAGAATAGATGCTCATTTTGATTCAACCACCTCAGACCGGGTGATAAGCCGAAATTACGGTGAAGTTGCTAATATTGCAGTTTTTTTTCTTCCTTTCATGGACAAAAAGCAGCCAAAATGTTCCCTTCAACACCTCCGAGGAGAAATTTCACTTTGGTCAGAACGTTTTTTTGAAAGTTTAGCGCATATTCTCCCGCCGGGAATGTCGGGCCGCCCCCGGTGATTAGTAGCGGTTGCAATTCTCCGGAAAACAAAACCTGTACATGCGTGGGGGGGGGGAAAAAACAAGTCACACGCCTCTTCTCCGTCCAAAGAGGCGGAAAAACTACCACCGGGCAGCGAAACTTCACTTTAAGAAGTAGATCTCAGTGGCTGGTCAAACGTGATTGGCTCTTCTGCGGTGTGTCTGTCGTCAGGCAGCTCACGAAGAAAAGAAAAGAAAACGCTCCTCGTTAGTATTTGAAACCGGCTCAAATAAAAAAAAGTCAGTCCAGTGTGTGATTCAGCTTCAGGAGACAACGAAAGAAAACGCGTAAAACTGCCAGAACGTCTTTTCTCGGAGCCATTTGTACTTTCTATTTTTTTTAAGGAAACAAATGCATTTTCTTTCTTTTGCATCGATTAGTGTTAGATCCGTGAAGAGGGATGAACAGTGTCGAGTCTTTACTGGCTACACAAAACGCTGCTGAGCGTCAAGGACAGACCACTCCTGGGAAATACGCTAATTCGCCTTCGTGCAAAGAGTCAAACGATGAGATCAACACCGCGTCTGGATCAGCACGTTAGCTTAGCTTAGCATAATGAGGCCGCTTTTGCCTTCAGAACAGCTCTTAACAAAATCCTTCATCATGCTGCATCTTTTTTTGGTCTAATCTCTGGGGGAACAACCGAAGATGTAATGTGCTTTTTGTGGGAACAATCCTCTCTTCTCACTCTGCAGGAAAAAAGAGCAAAATAAAGTTATTTCATCCAACTGCGTGTCCTCGATTCATACAATTATTATTTTTCTTATCTCCCAATAAATATAAGTTGACCTGTTCACGGTGGGGGGATCTCTCTCATTGGAAAAGCTCCTTGGTAAAGACTCGTTTCATGGTTTTGGATGTGGGATATAAACACTGTATGTATGTATTAGATGAATTAGATGCTGGTTCACAGCAGTTACTGTGGCATTCACACACACGCAGAGAAAATGTCGTCCGGCGATGTCAGCGGCGATATTTAGCAGCAACTTGATTGAGCAACAAACGGGTTGTCACTGGCAAAATTCAGGCTTCGGCGTTTGAATCTAGCCCCCAAATCCCCCCGCCCGCCCGCCCGGAAACCTCAACGACTTTACACGACTGGGGGGAAAAAGCGGCGCGAATGGCCGAGATCCCTGCGGCGCTGAAAAAAAAGAACCTGCCAGCATTTCAGTAGTTAAAACAGTGCAGTCGGGTTTTCCCACAACGTACACGTGGAACTTGTACGTTGTTCCGGGGATGATAATGAGATACTGAACTAGTGTTTCTGGCTGAAATGATGCTTGTGTGTGTATGAGAGATTTCCTTACCCAGTGCAAATAACCTGAATGATATAGACACAGTCCTTTGGCCGTAGTGGCAGGTGAACTCAGTGTAAAGCAACCAGTGGAAGTGAGGTGGGGGGGGGGGGGGTCCAGTCCCTGATCTGTCCACTGTAGAGAATGTACAATGACAGAGGGATGCATTGTGGGTAAAGTAAAGTGCTGGGGTGATGGTCCCTTGGATTTATTTTCCTTTAAATTAACATTTCAACACTTTCCTGCTCCGTTTTTCTTCAACCAGCTCTTAAAAAAAGCCACACAAACTCATTTTCCTTCACGAACTTTCAGTTCTACCAACTTGTTTTCCCCTCTTCTCTTCCGCTTGTCAACTTGTCTCCTGCCTTTTTCTTTTTTTTATTGTTCCTTCATACTTGCTCCTCAGTCGCCTAGTCGACCTCGGAAGCCCCCGATAAGTCCGACCAGCCTCTCGGTGTCCCGGGAAAACAAAAAAAACGGACGTGGTCCTTTTCCTCAGGTTCTGCTCCACTGGTCGGTGCATGCGAGGGGGGGAGGCGGGGGCTATGGGTTCGAGTCTGACAGTAGGTCAGTGTGCCAAAAAGTGAACGACTGCAAGTAAATCCGCTCCAGAGCAACGTCAGAATCCCGTCGACAGAATCTTGGGTTCTGCTGGACATCCTTCTTTTCCTGGAAGGGGTTGGAGAAAAAGAAAAAAAAAAGACATTATACGATATGCAACAGAATCGTAGCCGAGTCGTCGGCCGTTGTTCTGCAAGTGCAAATAGATCCTCCGCCCGCTCACTCACCGTCTCCCGAGCCGCGGTCCAGGGACGGCGTCCTGGAGACTGTTGCCGAGTGACACTGTTGGTCCCCTGACTCCTGACTGACAGGGGGCTCCGTGATGGTTTTCAGAAGCTCGTGATGAGCCGTCTCTATATCCTGTCGAAGGGGGTGAAGATGCCGAAAAGTGAGTCTTTGTCACGAGCAACAAGCGATTATGTACAACAGCCCATCACTTTGTTCCGTGCTCTTCCAACATGTGGGTGAGATGATGTACATCATACAAGAATATCTGATGTAATGAAAGTACACACAGCTGTGAAATATAAAGTGAGGGTCACTATTCTGAACCTTAATTGTTTATACGTTAACCTTACTGTCCAGAGCGGTAAAGAACTGTCGATTCATTAAAGCCTCTTCCGAGTGTGCAGTGTTTTCTTCTTGCCTGAAAGCTGATCTCAGCTTTTAAAAATTATATATATATATATATCTCTATTTATATCTCTGTCCTCCCAAGACAGGACAGAGCTGTGTCAGAGAGGCATAAGAGTGAATAAATAACTTTTCTTGGTCCATATCTTTTTACATTTACAGATCCACACTATTGCTTTTTAAAAATGAAAAGCCCCTCGCCCACATGAGAGTTTTGGCTCTGTTTGTTCTCCCACGGCCAATCACGTACAAGTGTAAACAGGAAGCAGATTGTCCACTCCGCAGTCGGTTGCTTGGTTTCGAAAAAATACTACCGACAACAAATCACGACGTCCTCGGGGCTCAACCCACCTTCAGCTGGCGCAACTTGCTCGTCAGCCCCTCGATCGTGTGGAAAATCTCGTCCACGTTTTTGATCACGTGACTCTGGTGCCCTGCCTGCGATTGACCCATTTCTTCCTCTTCCCGTTCCAATCGCGTAGCCTCCGATTCACAGACGGGCGTCTCCTCCTGCTGCGTCCGTGGTGACATCATCTCCTCCAGAGGCTGCGGGAAGTGTGTGGCGGTGGGCGTGGGAGGGTCGGTGAGGTCGTCGTCGGCGACGCTCTCTCCCTGCTCCGTCGGCATGACCAGGTAGAAAGTGTTTCCTGGAGCACAGAGATGTGGTGGTGAGCGACCAACCCCAGGATTATAGATTCTAATCAATGTGAAAATGTTCTTGTCCGATTAAAACTACAGCTCTGGGCTGAATCGCTCATTGTTACCCTGCGCAGTGGCCTCACCTCTCGGCTTGGGCGATTGGTCGGAGGGGAGGGCGACATCATCAGGGACAGAAGAAGAAGAAGGAGGAGGAGGAGGAGGACCCGCAACCACAGCTATGCACAGAGGACAGATGTGTGACAAAGAAGAGAGTGTGTGTGGAAGTGGAATGATAAGAACAGAGTGCGTAGGAGCGAGGGAAGAAGTCGACGGAAGAAAGTCGTCGTCGTGTTGGTGAGGGCAAGCAGACCAAAAGAAAAGGGAGAGAGAAGATATAAGTGTGTAAGAAACAAAACAAAACGATTCACCGAGCGCAGAGGACACATGCAAAGGAAGGTAAACGTCAGAGACAGGAAGCAGCCGAGTTCTCCGTCACACACCAACATCAAAGCATCTTAAAAACTGATCAGTCGACCCTGCGGATGAGAATGAAAGGGAACAATTCTCCGTCGGATCCCGTCTACCTTTCCTCACGACCTGAACGCCGGGTTGCTCCGCGTCCAAGGGCGCCGCCTCCTCCTCGGCGTCGGCCTCCCAGTCGTTGGTGCCGAAGCTGAGGACCGTCTCCATGGACTCCGGCCGCTGCCTGTCCGTGAGCGAGCTCCCTTCGTTGGCCGTCTCGTTGGTGGGCGTGTCGTCGGAGTCGTGGCTCCAGCCGTCCTCCTCGAAGTCTCGCAGGATGAGCCGCCGCAGCGTTTCGACTGTGGAGGCCGGGAAACAACATGAAGGCGTGATGTGGGATCGACCGTCGGTGCAGTTATGCTTCAATATAAAGATGAAATCACGCCAAACGTCCTGTGAGATTCGCGGCTGCGCTCTCCGCTTTCTTGTTCTCACCGTCTTGTAACGCGGCCTCAGCCACGCAGACCGCTTGTCTTTCGCCGCAGACTAAAGCTCCAGATTGGTCAGCGGACGCGCTGTCAGAGAGCCCCGTGTCGTTGCTGGAGGAATGAGCCTCCGTGGAGTCCGACTGCTCCGCCATCGAGGTGTCTGGAGAATTTAACAGGGCGGAAAAATTGATTCTTAAAAAATTTGATGGGTGATTATTTTCCCCCACAAACATTTGCAGACAGTTTAGATATTGAAGGAAAAATATTATATTTGTGTTTTTTTACCTGTATAGACGTTGCTGCCAGTTGAGACTGGGGATGAACTGCGTACACTGGGGGAACTACAGAGAGTACGCACAAAGCAATCACGTCATGAGATCCTTTGTCTGTTTTTAAAAGGTAATTCAACCTTGCAAATAATTCCCAATACATATTTTTATTCGTGTACGTCTCGATGTACTCACGGTATGGGGTTGGATCCGTGATTGGTCAGCGGTGATGAGCCGTCGGCTGACGGGACGGTCTTTTCAAGTAAATCTTTCCATCTGTAAAAGGAAAAAAAACAACACATTTTTGCAAATGTACAGCAATACAAAAAAAGGAAATGTTCCTGAGGTGAAACATTGGCAACAGAAAAAGAGCTCACGTGTTTTTCTCCGATGACGTCCCCGCCACCAGTTCGTAGATCTGCCACTCTGCGGTGCTGATGACGTACAGCGCTTTGTTGTCTGGGGGAGAAAGGAGGACACGTGGACAATTGGAACGGGGACGCAAGGAATTGTCTGACCTTGACTCGGATATCTCGAGAACCGTTCACCTTTAACGGTTTCACGTGTGCAGTGTGGAGTTCGGTCACTGCGATACGTTCAACATGAATAAACTTTGAGTAAACAGGGGAGTGGGGTAATGTGACTTAACAGGCGGTCTGCGGGAACCGCGGTGAACTTCTACTCCCGCTGTGTGACTCCATCCACAACAGATAACTACAACGTGCCTATTTGGAAATTGGGGTACCAGAACAAAAGACCACCTTTCTGAATAACGGACTGTAGATGTACCTGTGGCTACCGAGCGGACCAGCAGTGAGTCCAGCTTCACCACCGGGCTGAAGGAGGTCTTGCTGTCGCCGCTTCCCCCTCCGCCCCCGCCCAGCCAGCGGGACGGGTACCGCAGCTGCAGCCGGTCGTCCGGGCCCCTCTGGAGGAGGACCAGGCAGTCCGACAGCAGCAGCGCCTGGATCTCTGATGGGGGGGGGAACGAGAGGGCGCGTGAGCACAGGGTCACGAGACAACAAAGGGATGGAACGTATTCGACACACACACACACGCAAAGATACTGACCGATCTGCTTGTCTTTGCTCACTTTCCAGGTGAGAGGACCTTCATGGATCATTCTCTTTGTGGTCAGGTCCAGACTCTGGGGGAAGGAAAAGTAAAACAACACATTAGATATTTAAAAAAAGACGGAGGAACAAAAAGAAATAGAAGAACTGTTCCGTCACCTTGAATT
This sequence comes from Scophthalmus maximus, assembly GCF_022379125.1. NCBI lineage: Eukaryota > Metazoa > Chordata > Actinopteri > Pleuronectiformes > Scophthalmidae > Scophthalmus > Scophthalmus maximus. The sequence continues at coordinate 7,040,535 of NC_061526.1, forward strand.
GAGGGGCGGCGTCCAGCCTGCGCTGGTACTGGCTGAGGCGTTGCCGCTGCTCCGTTTCCCCGACGACCTCGTTGACAACTTGCAGGATCCCCCGGCAACAGACCTGGGCACGCTGTAGCGAGGGGAGGTCCGACGAACCGGCTAAAGGAAAGAGAGGAATATGTCTAAAAGAAGAGAAGAGGAAACAACCATCTGACGTTAAGTACAAAAAACACTCCTCACCCTCTGTGTGTTTGATGATGTTGTCCAGCAGCAGAGGATACTTGGTGAGTCTCTGCATCTCGGACACCATCAGGTCTTTGAGCTGCAACCGCCGACAGTGTGGACTCGCCTCACACTCCTGAAGAGAAGCCAAGCACGCCAGCGGTAAAGAATCATAGACTTACAGATAGATGAAGATAGTTTGGCTACGACACAACTACTCAGATTGTTATGTTCGTGTGTGTGTGTGTGGACCTGGATAATGTGAGCGAAGCGGGGGTCTTTGCGTTTCTTGTTCTTGATGAGCTCCACGGCTTGAGACTGCTGACTGCACAGCTGGGACGCCTGCTCCTGAAACTCGTCTCCGGCTGCACCTTCAAACTAGAAATGCGCACACCAAACACTGAAAACGCTGCACATGGAAGTGCACACCTCGCGTGACAATAGAAAAGAAGCCAATGTGATTGACTCGTGAGCTCACCCTGGCCAGCATGACGTCCCCGATGTCCTGAACGATGGGAGTTTCTCTTCGCCTCTTCATCGCCTCGCACAGACTAGCTGCAAAGAGGTGATACAGGGGCAACGTTAAAGAAGCTTAATCTCAATCCTGAGTAAATATGTCCTCTGCTAAATGAATGTTCAAACTAGGTTTGCCACGGTAGTCTGTGTTACGAGGTGTTCAGGCTCATGCCGATTACATAACTTACCCACTGGCCCCACCGTCTGTTTAATTTTCCTGCATCTGTGGTAGTGTCCCACATTCATCATAACGAATCTCTAATTTGTAATAATTTGCTCGTGTATAAAAGTTAGTCTGAGCTGCAGTTATTAACTGATCGTGCGTAGGAAGTCGACACAAAGACGCGAGCGAAGCGAAATTCGTGCCCATACACTTCGCTCGCTCATGTAGAAATATTCGCGCCATGCGATGTCACAAAAGCCAACAGCTGTGAGATTCACCAGACGTCACTGACGTCAGCATCAGACAGAGAGCGGGCGGATATTGGTGTAAAAGATTATTAAGTACATACGTCTTCTCCTGTTCAATGTGCGGTGTAAACAGTTTTGTCACCGGTTTTATTACCCGGTTAGCGTTTTATTACACTGTGGCATCTCTAGTTCAGAGAGACAGTTATCATAAATTGTTCTTTCATGTACCACAGATTCTGCTTAAAAACAAACGGTGAAGGAGAAAACTACATCATTGTAGGATCGTTGTGTGACACCATGTGACTCTTTGGCTCCGAACGAAGACCCAGAGTACATATTGACAGCAGGCTGAGATTACACTTTATGACCTTTGCTTTGTATTTGCTCCACTTATTGTTATTTACCTAGCAACACAAAAAGCTCATATTGATCCACAGTCAAAAAGGTGCCAGATTTGTTCGCCAGATTATGTTTCTTTTCGTAATCGACGAATTGGGATTGTGAAATTTTCATTTTTTATTAATTTCTTTACTGCATATGACACAGACACACACTGACCATGGAGTTCGTAAACCTGGGGCAGGTTGGGGAAGATGCAGGCCAGCTCATCCGAATTCAGCACAGACCTCATCTTCTGGAAAAAGACCTGGTCCAGGACACGCAGGGTCCGCAGGTGGGACGCCTCGGTGGTGAACAGCTCTGAGGAGGATTGAGAGGATTTGTGATATAGACATTTTTTAATCAAGATTTGTGCTTAAATGATAGTTCCGTTTATCCGCGTGTCGTACCATATATGACAGCCTGTCTGTCCACCTCCCTCGGGCTGAGCGTGGCGAGGAGCTGAGGAGACACCGTGTCCTGCCAGTTCTGACCGTCACTCACATCGTCCTCCAGCGCCGCCGCGTCCGGCAGCAGGGCCAGCGTAGAGTCCACGCTCCTACACGATCACAGACAAAAGAGCACGAACAGACAGTGAAAGAAAGAGAGACAAACCGTTATCTACCTGCACTCACTCATCTCAGGTTATACAAAACTAAACACCTCTTTTGTTGTTCACACTTCAAGAGTTGTGCACGTGGGAAAGAGGTCAATCATGTTTAATCCCCATTTCCAATCAGAAAATGACTTAATAACCGATCATCAATCATCTACGGGGCAACGTTGACACTCACCTGCGTCTAGACCGAGGGGTGTATGGGGGTGTAGGGTTCTCTAGAGACCTGAGAGTGGAGAGAGAGATGTCATGAGGTGAACCTACAAATTTCAGGGGCAACGCTGGTGGAGAGTCTGTTGTCAGGGATGTAGATGTGTTACTAAGGGGGAGCTCGAGGACACTAAATTAGAATAATCCGTGTGCAAATGTCAGCAGCACCATCTCCAGTCCTGCTCCGGGGGAATCTTTACCGTGCAGAGCTGCTGGACGCCGAAGACGAGGCGCTGTGCTGCAGCGGCCTGAGGCCCGGCCCCTCCCGCTCCTCCCCACAGTCCTCCATGTCCACGTCGCTGCGTGAGCGGGGCACAGACTCCGTTCCCGAGGCCGCCGCGCCCCGCCGACGCCCTTCCCCCTGGGCCTTCAGCGACTCGCTGCGTGCCAGACGCACCGACACCGTCGGGCTGCTGGACAGGGGGCGAGAAGACGACAAGGGGAGCGAAACCGAGACGTTAGGTTATGTAACGCTTTCATAACTAACCAGGGGGGCCATGGGCTGATGGTGAGTTTATACATATATATTATACATTAATGCCTATTTCACACTACATGATTTTCCTCACTTCCACAAATTTAGAATAATACAAACTCTTAACAGAAAACTTTGTTGAAATGCCTGAATTCACAGAAACGTTCAACATGACCTCAACACAGGGAGCTTTGTTTTTTGGGAGACCGGACAAACTAGTCGGGATGAAAGACTTTGTCTTCCAGAGTCCCGGGCGATCAGGCGACTTTGATAAGTCGTGTGGTGTGAAGTTGGCGTGCGAAGCCCTGTTGGCGCTACCTGTCCATGCTGTCTTCTCCCAGGCTGCTGGACGATAGCCTCTGGGGGTCGGCGGCGGCGTCGCCTCCCTCCTCTCCCGTCGTCTCCGTGTGGTTCTCAAACTGCTGAATCATGTTCCTCACACTGCCCGGACGGACTGCACACACACGCACGGGTATCACTCAGTTAAATAGGTTGTGTATAAAATGAGGAAAATGCACTCGAGTCAGGTATTGTTTGATGAAATGCAAAAGGGGAAAGAAAAGCACAAAAACAAACGGGGCAGTGTACCTTCGTTGGGTGACAACGGGACATGGAATGCTACGGAGCCAAAAATGAAACCGAAAAAAAAAGAGACAATGAAATCAGGACAACACAAGACACAATGGAAATTCCATAAAATCAATGAATGAACCTGCAATAGCGATAAAAGGGCAAACAGAGGACAAGAAGAAATCAATGATGTCAGACAAGTACGATCAATGCCTGCAGCGTGTGTGTGTGTGGGTGCTCCTAATGTAGGGTGCCACCGGGCCAATACTGTCAGCTGATATTGACCTTTGAGAGAGATTTGCATTTTAAATGCTAATAACGAAACTCGTGAGGCCGACACGACTCGTGAGATTTGAAGAATCCATACTTTTTAAAGGATCTCACATTATTCACATCTGTGCATTTAGCTCTTCACAGCGAGAGAGAAAAACATCCATTAATGAAGAGAGCGGCAGGATGTCGGTTTTTCGTTTCCTTGCCCACCTTAATGCATGAATACGTGTGTGTGTGTGTGTGTGTGTATTTACTGGACTGGGATGTGGTCCGTGGTTTGCCGATGTACTTCAGGATGGGATTTCTCTTCTTGTCCTCTCCATCTTTCTCCTTCCTGGTGCCACTCAGCTGCGGGGAGAGGAACCAAAATGTCGAGTCACAGAATCGACGTACGAAGCCTCATTCTTATTTACCGACATCTCTTCAATATTATTATATTATTATTATATGAGATACGGCGGTGGATGTTTCGAATTTAAACGGCATAGAGAAAAGTGGTTTTCGTTACCATTTAAATGAAAACACGCACAGATGGTTTAAGCGTCTACAATGTCAAATCTTTTGCTCCCATAGAGGGATTTTTTTTTTAATCTTTCTTGTTATTTGTTTTTTGGGGGTTTTTTTGAAGGCAGTTGCCGCTCTTACCTTCTTCGTCTTCAAGAACGCGAGCCACTTCTCCTTCTCTGTGCTCAGACCGGGGAAAACCTTGGAGTCTCTCAGCTTGATGCCGGAGTGGCGCAGGTAGAGGAGGACCGCCGACGCCAGAGGAGAACTGCGGGAGACGAGCAAAAGGGGGTGGAGACGGAGAGAGAGAGAGAGAAAAAGAAGAGACGGAACAAACGAATATGGTGGGTGGTGGCATGGAGACGAGGAGGTGGAGAGGAAAAGATGGGTAAGCAAATCACTGAGATAGGTGTTGCTGTAAAAGAAAATAAGATTGAACCTCTTACCTTCGGTCTTCTTCGTGCTTTGATCTGGTGCGAGGACAGAGAGAGACAAACAAAGTTAAATCCACTTCATTCACAGATTGTACTGTCACAGTCATGTGTCGTGTGTGTATTAAAGTTACGGGCATAAAACGTCAGGTGGTTGCAGCTGCAGTAACGACCTTTGTGATGACGGCTCGGCCGAGCCTCTGTCTGTCGCTTCGTAATAACCCTCTTTTTATTGGGCTCCTGACAAGCTGGCCCCTGTTGCCAGGCGAACGTGCTTCAGCGGTGTCGTATGTGTGTGTGTGTGTGCGTTAACATTCACTGCGTGATTAGAGCCGAACAAGCTGAAGTTGACCCGAGTGTATTTAGTCGGCGGGTGGATTTAGAATCTTTGCATTCAAGAGTTTTGGTTTTTTCTTTTCTCTCTGCGACGTTGATTAAGCCGCTTCACCAGGAAATAAACCCGCGCCCTCGCCATTTACTGTATTTCTCGTAAAAAACAGACTCACAATATCTCCCAGAGGGCGGTGACCTGTCTGTCCACCACCTGTCTCTCTTTGACCGGGTCCCCGTCCAGGTGCTGCAGGTCTCCTTCTCCAAACAGAGAGCCAAGACCCATCATCTGCTTGTTCCTGTGAGACACAGACAACAACAAAACAATGACCCTAAATGTGAGATAAAAGATAAAATGACCCTAAAAGTGTAAATGAATATGAAAATTTCCAAAGTGAATGTACCTGTAGTCCTGTATCTGGTCCTGGATGTCGGGCAGCACCTGCTGCTGCAGCTCGGACAGAGGTCCTCTGATGTCCTCCTGGGCGTGTAGTCGACTCTCTGACGGGACGGCGGACAGAGAACACGAAGAGTCACTCTTGAGCCGACGTAACAAAGAATAATAATAATCCAACGATAAAGCGAAGAATCTTTGTATGTCTGCAGTATGTTTTCCTTAAATTTTCCAGAGGGGGCTGTATGTGAAATGTTTTCTGGATATGGTCCTGCTGTCGTGAACGAGTCCGACTCGGACGAGCTCCTGTTGCGTTCGTCATGTGTGAACGGCAAACTACAGAAAATGTCCTGACCCAACTCTCCAGGACATTTTCCCGGAGTTCTTGCCTGAAAACAGCTTAGGGCCCCCGAACAAAGTGCAGTGGCGAATTTTGGTGCGATTTACCGATATCCGTGAGATACTCCTCTCGTACTTTGATTTTCAGAGGCTGTAAGAAAGAGGAAAGAAGTTGAAATGGCTTTCAGACACTGATATTGCATGATACTATGTGGTTTATGGTAACACACTGGTTACTTTCTGGTTTTTAAATAAGTCATATTACTTTCTTTCTGAGGATCAGGAGAAAGTTTTAACCGTTAAATGATCGATGTTACTGCAGCACTGAAACAGATCAGTAGCTGAGAACAGGAGAAGGTGAAGGACTGAGTCATGTCGGTACGTACTGCATCCGGGTCCAGGAAATGGGAGCAGATCTGGGGTGCAAGTGCGCGGGCGTCTTTCGTACTGGAGCCCAGGTAGGCCTCCACCGACAGGTAGAACAGCTGTTACAGACAAACGTGAGCAAGATAAACACAGGGCAATGTTTTGGTTAGCGGTCCGTTTCCAACCCGACAGGGAACCCGTTCCGTTCGGGGTTGTTTTGACGGAACCACTGTAATCCAAAAAAAGCATGGATCAACTTCTGGAGATAAGAAGACGTTGAAGACTGTCGACCACCGATATCGTCACGTTCGCACGGAAGAACCCACAACTTTTTCAGGTTCCGGACAAGTGGCTGGCAACCCACCGTGACCTCATCCGTTGGCTTGTGAGCTGCCATTTTGAAGCCGACATCGCCATCTTGGTTTTTATAAAAAACAGAAGCAACCATATATACGAAGGAGCGGCGGGTCTGACTGAGAGCTCGTCCACTTCACTCTCACCTACACCTACGACCTGCACCTATTGGACACTACTAGTCGTCAATCACACTGCATCCTCGCCCCAAAACCTACGATGCTTTATCGTCTATTTGACTCAAAATGAGACCATCATTTAAAAAACAAACATCGTGCTGTATTGAAGAAGACTTGAAACTAGAGATTGAACCATAAACTCCTCAGTAAAAATGTTTACGGACGTTATAAATCTTCTTTTTGCACTTAGTGGAGTCCCCCTCTGCTGGTCATTCCAGAGAAAACAGGCTTCAGGCCCTTCAGCGTTGCCTTCACTTGCCGGACATGGTGACTACTGTACGTCCATTTTTATATACAGTCTATTGTGCAGATTATTTGGTCTAAACGGTTCAATGTTTGAACGGAGTCTGTTCCCTGTTGGTGGAAGAGTGTATTTGCATTTACAACAGATGACAATGTTGTCCAAAGAAGTAGCGGTTAGTCTGTCCCGAAGATCACAGGAACACAGGACAACACTTTGTTAGATCACGTTTGTTTAAATCTGGGAATAGAACCAAAGCTCGACTGACCAGGGGGTTGGGGTCCAGAAGCTGGGTGAAGACGTATCTCATGAACACCGTCATGTGCGCCGGCCGTGATTTCAACAGCTCGATGTCCTGGAATGGACCGTCCATCTGAGATCACGGCAGAGATTTTTTTTTAAATAAAAAAAAAATATGAATAATTGTATAGAAAGGGTTGAAAAGAAGTAGATCGTTGGGTCGATTTGTCTGCCGGATGCCGGTCCTCCTCTTCCTCACCTCATTAAATGCATAGCCGTCATTATCTTCGTCCTCTTCTTCAGGGCCGATGATCTGGGCCTTTCCGCCCTTTGAACACACACACACACACACACACAGAGATTTCAAGACATGGAAAGGCACTTGGTAACACACCAACAGCAGCTGCTATTTTGACTCATATGGCTTTACATGTGATGCTTGACGCAAAAGAGTAAGATGATGTGAAATATGGATTGAGGGGTTGAGCTGATACATCGTCTCGCTGATGAAGAGGAGAGAACTGAGCTACAACTATAAAGAGGCAAATCGTTGTTGTTTTATTTGTCCGGGAGATTGAGAATGACACGCTGCAAAAACTAAAAATATCAATCAACATTTTTGGCTGTTTTCAATATCAGGGGGGGTGGGCCTCTGCCAAACTCTGAATAACTAATTCGTTAAAGTGAAAGGGAGTGTGTGTGGCCGGGTGTGTGCGTCTGTCTCACCGAATCAGGGAGGGTGTGTGTGTCGGAGTTCTGCCGTCGGTGTAGGGGGGTGGTCCGGAAGGAGGATGAGGGGGAGGAGTGGGGACTTTCAAAGGCCTGGGGAGGAGGAGGAGGAGGGAGGACGAGGGGGATGGGATGAGTGGGACCATCGCATACACAAACACACACACACACACAATCTCGCCTTTTTGAAGCTGAGGCGAGATTTGCAGCCTACCTCCACGTCTCCTTCGCCCGAGTCCACTGAGAGTCGACCTGCAGGAAAACACAGAGCAACTTTAAAAACACTGGTGCTACAATTTTGAGCCAAAAAAGCCACGTGTGATATTTACGTGCAGCTTTTTAAAAGATAAGGAGAAACAAACCTTCTCCTGCCATGACGTAGCTCGTGATCGATTCTGACCGCGTTCCCTCCTGGAGAAGCAGAATAAAGCGTTGGTTAATATTCAGCAATTACTTTATCAGTTGCAGGTAAATATTGAATATTAAAAATGCATAACGTTGTTGTTTTTCCTCCTGCAAATAATCTTTACATGACCTTCTTTTCCCACTTGATATTGAGCTAAATCACTAAACGTATCTGGTCACATGACTTGGATTTGAAGCGTTTTGCTTTTTGTCGAATTTAATTCCACATCCCGTGCTCCGGTAAAAAAAACGTAAGGTGAAACACACGGGGAGGTTTTCGGTGCCGTGAACCGTGTCCTCACCACATCTCCCTGAATCTTCACCCTGACTTGGTGAGCTCGCCTCTTCGCACTCTCGATCCGCTCCTCCAGCGACGGCGAGGGGTTCCTCGAGTGCTCCTCCATCAATTCCTGTAAAAAATGGTTTGGGTTTGGTTTATCAGCAGCAGAACATCAGTGTATTATCATGTAAGACATTATGGATTTTGCTGCGTGAAAATACTTTGATTTCCTTCTGTTCTTTTTTACAGAGAGAACGAAGAGGAGTTTCATTTCCTGGAACAGCTCGTGTGTTACCTGCAGTTCAGCTTCTTCCTGCTCCAGCATTTTCCTGAGTATCTGAGAGGCATGTTTTTGTACTTCTGGGTCCTGAAAAAAACCCATATTATTTTGATTATTATTATTATTTAGCTCAACATTATCATTGCTCAGTGCTGATGCATGCTCTTTGTAACTGACAAGTTTCACTCGCCTGTAGTGGTTTGGGTCCAGTGATTCTTTGGGATGAGTTGCTGCTCAGTCCAGAGGGCAGGGGCGGAGGTGGAGGAGGCGGAGCCTCCCCAGCCAGAGACGTTCTTTGATTGGGTGTGAGGTCGGTGGGGAGGGGCTCCAAGGGCAAAGAGGCAGCTGACGGGGGAGGCCCCTGTAGTGTCAGAGCTACATACGTTCCAGCTGAAGGTAAATAAAACAAGATACAAACATACAAAGCAAATTTAATTAGAGTTTTTTTTTTAACAGCAGTTACAACAGAACATGACTCTTCTTCCAAGACTCACATTTGATGAGCTTCACCACCTCCTGATGGGACATGGAGGACACCAACGCGCCGTTCACCTGAGAGAGACAGGGCGGTAGAAATCAGCAACAGAGAACACTAAAAAAACAGGAAGAAGCCAACGACGGTCACGTTCAGTCACGGGAGAGTAGTAAAGACCTTTATAATGCGGTCGCCTTCCTGGACTCCGGCCTTGACTGCTGCTCCACCTGCGAGGACGAGCGACGGCAGAATGAAAAATTACAAACAGTAACCGACTCATTTATCACATCTATTTTAAAAACACTCTCCGAAATAAGTCATAGCATGTATGAAATGTGTAGTTGAAGTAGTAGTAGTAGTGTAATTACAGGGGCAGTGGGCGATGTTTGGAGAAAGATTGATTGTTGGTGATTTTTTTGACTGCACTGGTGTGGGAGACAGACGCACTAACCACGAGGTCAAACCCCGGAGCCTTGGCGTCTGTCGCTAGCGCGTCTCTTAACGTGTCTCACCTGGTCGGACGTTCTGCACGAGCTTGACTCTCTCGCCACAAACTGTGAAGCCGAATCCGAGCTGGTCCTTCTGCACGACCACACACCTCTGGATGAGGCCAGGACCTGGGAGAGCAAGACGGAGGGATGTGAAATGGGTGTGTGGGAGGATATGTAAATGTAATATCCTACTTCCGAAACAGTGGCGCTTACCTGTAATCTCAGTGGGGACGTCGGGCGTCGGCTCCCTCTGCTGGGTGGCAGAGGATTTGCGCTCCGAGTCCCCGATGGTCAGACTGCTGAGCCTGGGTTTGAGGGGACGAGAGAGAGATGCTTGACACGAATACAAATCAGAAAGTCAGAAGGGATTAAAATGAAGATAAATGAAAAAGTGATGCGAGAAAGAAGGGAAGCTTCACACAGAAGACAACGATAAGAGGAGCTCGGGGGGAGACAATTCAAGGAAAATGAGTTAGAAGGAGAGAGAAGACGAATACATGATAAACATCAGAACCAACAGGGGAAAAAGAACGTCGACAGGAAAACTCACCAAGCGGCAAACGGGCTGAGAGCGAAGCAAGGGAGGAAAAACGGGACAGAGAGAAGGGAGAGAGAATAAATTCAGAATTTGAAGAACTGACGAAAAGGAAACAGATTGAAGTTCACATGATCCCCGCGCCCTCGTTCCTCTCGCAGACTATAAACACACCGAGTGGCCACGACTTCCAAAAATATATTTATTAATGGCACAAGAATAAACACTTGGCATCGTTCGGGAAGTCCCGTGACCGTCGCTCTGCTGGAAAACTCAGTGAAACTCATGATGTGATCAAACTGCATCTGCGATCGAGTTGGGATTTACTGACACTGAGCTCCCCTGTTCCTGTTCCAGCCAATTTGCGCTGCACTGATTTGTCAATTCATGGGGAAATTATGTTGAAAAAAAACAGAGCTGCAACAGTTAATCGATAAGTAATCGATTACTAAATCAATCGCCAACTATTTTGATAATCGATTCATCGGTTCAAGTAGTTTTATTGAGAAAAAAAACAGTCCAAATTCTCTCATTTCAGCTTCTTAAATGTGAATATTTATATTTATACAGTGGCTGATTAATTTCTTTGAAAATTGCCAAACTTTTGATGGTGCTCTTAAGGGGACAGGTGGGCGTGTTTCTTATTGGGCGCCCTGCGGTCACGACACACACAGACACAGTAGTAGTGGTGGGAAGCGGTGGGCAGCACGTGCAACAGGAACGAACACACACACACACACACACACACACACACACACAAAAGAGAAGGTTGAGTTGAGAAGGAACAGGAAAGACGTGATCGAGACAAAGAGGTGTCACGCTGCAGTCAATCACACAGTGTGGTGGGGCTGCGTGGTCGATGTGGCGGCGGCGGCGGCGGCGACATGCAGGATGCACTGGGGGCGTTTTAGCAGCTATAAATACATGATTGTGAAACATTTGCTTTGTGCATGAAATCTCAGGCTTCTATTTTTTATCATGCTTTCAGTATTTTGCCCGCCCTCTCCCTCCCACCCTCCTTGTCCAAGAGTGCAGCCTCATCACCTCCCAGTCTACAGCCTGTCCGACTAGTTTCCCATCGGCCGGACCGGGCGGGAAGTGAGATCAAGACACGTATCATCATCTAGAGGTGCCACAGAAACAGAAACTGTCCCGGGTGCAGTGGTGGGGTGGGACGGGACGCATCGTACCTGTCCAGCGTGGAGGTGGGCTGGCGGAGACTCATGTCTGCAGCCGTTGCGGCGCTTCCTGGTTCGCCGGGATGATGCGCGCGTCACTGGGCCTCTCTCGCCGCCATCGAGCTACTCGGAAGCCGGGCCAGGTCAGAGGGCGTGCGCCTCATGTTCCCATCCAGTGAGGTGTACAGTGGGATGGGGGGGGGGGTAAAAGTGCTCAAAACTGTCCCTCAGGTCTGTCCTTCTCCTCGCCAGGGGCGGGTTACATGAGTGGTTCAAAGAGGATGTGCTGGCAGTCGGCTGTGTGCAGTGGTGGGACAGTCTGCCTCCCTCACAGAGCATCAATCATGAATGAATGGCCGATGGGTGTCGTCGTGCCTCCAGGAGAAAAACAGCCATCATTGCCTCTTTGGTGTCAGCGTGCAGCCAGTCCTCTGAGGCCAATCTCCCCCGGTGACTGAGTGAAACTGTGCTCGACAGCTTGCAAAAGATATCGCACACAAGTCAGGCTTGTTTACAATGTGGCTCGAACCAAATGACCTCACACAAGCCCCAGAACACCCTCGGCTCTCAGTCATGTGCCTGCACAGGTTACAACCTGATACTAACGCTCACAGGTGAATTATGGTGGCGATATGATGAGTTATGACGTGTTTATTACACACGAACGAAACGAAAACACGTACCTCGGCTTGATGTGCACACAATGACTTCCCACTGCCAGGCTAACCGCGACATGCTAGCCCACTGTAAACAACAACCGACCTACCGTTGACTTTACATCGCTCCCCAAAAGCGCTAGCTAGCTAGTTAGCAGGTTAGCCGGCCCCAGCTAGTGCCAACATTTGGGCTAATAGAAAACAAAAGTCCCGTGAATGGCACAAAAGATTTTTTTAAATAAAATAAAAAGGTTCTCGAGTTCACCACGTCCGGAGCGGCCTGCCGTGGTCGGCTAGCGTTAGCTGGCTGGTGTTAGCTCTTCGCGGAGGCCGCTTTCAAGCCGCGGCATGGCGCCGGGTGTTAGCTGACCGAAAGCGCGCAGTAGTCGGCTTAAGGCTGCGCCGACGACTCGGTCCTTCGCTTGAGCTAGCTACTTAGCTAGCTAGCTAGCTAACCGGCTAGGTCTGCGAAGACTAAAAAATGCTCAGTGTGACTTCTTATGTATGCGGATGGTTTAAAAACAATAACGGTGGTTGGGGCGATGCAGTCCACGCAAATTCCAGCTCCGCGTGTCCCAGTTTTCGTGCAAATTCGGACCACTGAAGCTGCACGTTAGCCGGCTAGCTCGGGAGGCAGAAGCTCCACCTCGGCTCTTCTGTCCCAAAACAAGTCACTGAGGAACAATCTGGATCTGCTTCTCTCTCCCGTTTGTCCGCCAGAAGACCCGCGGTTCAATCGCGATTCCTCCTTGCATGTATGTATTGATCCCCCCCTTTTTTCTTCTTTTTTTTTTTACTCTCGATTATTGATCTAATGATCTCTGCTGTGTTGTTATTCCTGCTGATCCACCACCAGGGTCCCAAAGATCACACGGACGAACGAGAGGGGGTGGGGGGCACAACAGCGACCCCGCCTGTCCGGACCGTGGTACTGCAGGCAGTTGGTCACGGAAGTGTCCTACAGTAACTGAACCTTGTTTATGATGTTGAAACTGAAACAAACACTAAAACAATATTGTGCACATGTCCTTGATAGATGGATAGATAGTGAACTATACAATATCTCCAAATAAGTGTCTATGGGCTTGTGCAGCCAGTATTTTCTTTCTTTACTTGCAGTTTTCTATATATATATATATATATATATATATATATATGTGTATATATATATATATATATATTATATAAAAAAAGTGGCTCACATTTCGACTAGTATCCAGATACAACAAGTGATAATCATCACTATTTGTGAGATGACTCTTGGTTATAACAGTGCAATAGTTTTATATAGCGATATGTTTGTGTCATAACAGGGATTAAAAATTGGCTGAATACATTGGTTGAGAGAATGTAGGTTCTCTGCGGGCAGTCACAATGTATAGGGGCCCAGAATTTGGTGCTACACCCCTGCCTATACACAATAGTTTGGGTACGTTTTATATCCTCCTGTTGCTGCAAGCTTGAGAAAACATGATTTTTTTTTACTGCAATAAAATTGCAACTATATCACAAATACACCAAAATCTTTACAGTCTGCTCACACACATGCACGCCTCCAGTTCATGTGGACTGTACTTTTTTTTCTTCTTTTTTTTATGAACTGACGCAACATAAATTTTGATGATCTTGCTGGGGCTTGAGAGAAAAAGGGGGTTTGGCTTCCACACTTTACCAAATATGGCCCGTGAGGTGGGTGGGACGCGTTCTGCTGCGGGGAGGAGGTGATGCGCCCGCCGAGTACGCGCGGTCTTTCAGGAACTTTACGCACATTCCAAAAACGCGTGAAAGACTAAAAAAAACCCGGACTTTTACAAAGGTAAGATAAACCCTGAGATTATTATTCTTCAGTTTCAGATTCTTTATGTTGGAATTTACCTTTTGATTTGCGTTTATCTTCTCGGTCTATTTCTTTTTTGGAACGGAGCTGATGACAGTGGCACGGCGCGGCTGGGCGCGGTATGTCCGCTATGTGGCCTGGGAATGGACAGAAAGACACAAATCTCTTCCCCACACTTCGCTCATCGTGTCACTTCTCATGTTGGATTTACAGAACATAACCATCAACAAGTATAAACGCGTCTCCTCTGGCGTCACTGCAGTGCAGCCATGCTTCTGTTTTAAAGAGGGGAAAGATTCCACGAGTGTAAAGAAGCTTATCTCGTAATTATGAGCAAATATTGTGTCCTTTTTTTTTTTTTTTGTAATATTCAGTGAATGTAATGTTGATGTGCCCACACTTTATCATGGTGTACATGGTTTCTATCCAACCAAAGGTTGGTTTCCTGTCAGCAGGGCGGCGCCACCACACAACCACATCTTTGCCAATGTGCAACAGAAGGATGGTGTTTTTGAGTTTGAGCTCAGGACTTCTCTCATCACCAACAGATTGTGTAGAAGCAGAGTGTTTTTTTGGAAGTTCAAATGACTTCCCCCAGTGCAGGCCCGATTCCCCACTGTGCAATCAGTTTGGTCCGTGTTGTGAGTGTGGGTTCCTGCAGACCCCATTAGGGACCTCAGAGCTGCTTCCTGTTACACAGAACAGGAAGTGTGTGTGGCTAATGAGCCAAGTACTTTCAAGTGTTCCGCATTTGGCAGTGATGCTCGCGTGAAAAGACGCGTGGGACGGAGCGGCGGTTCTAGGCCGGACCTTTCTTGGCTCGTTGTGACGTTTGGTTTGTCCAACACAAAGAAGTGCAATTGTAAAATTCACAAATTCACTAAAACCAGCACAGCAAAAACAATCAGGCAGATATATGCGGAGATTGTCTTTGTGCCCAAGATGCTCACTGTAACTTTTGTATTCACGGGAAACAGGAAACACAAAATGTGCATGTGTGTGTTCACAGGTGTCGCATTAGGTTTTTTTTGTAAATTGATGATTTAGCTATTTTTGACTCAATATACAAGACTTGGCTTTGACTTAACACCGTCACAGTTTGGGCACTAGAGGGCAGCGATGGCACACATTTCTTAGGACAGTCTGGAGTTATTCATGTTCTCCGACTTCCATTTTATGCTCAGGGACTTTCCATCTCCATCCTGTACACTCACCCTGCACAGGCCACGGCCCGAGCAGCCAAATCAGATGATTCATCATCACACTTGCACATCTTTAGTTGGAGCCGACACTCTTCAGTCGGGGGTGAAAAGACTTTTCTCTTTTCTTTAGGCCGCTCTCCACAGAGCAGAGCAGAAAACATTCGGCGATGCTGCTTGGAGCAGCAGTGATGTTGCTGTTTCTCTCTGTGACATCTGGAAAAAAAAAGGCACATGAAAACACGGACGAAAACATAATTACGATAATTCTTCAGTTTCTGGTCTTCCCTACACGCTGGACCTTTACGTTTTTTCTCGCATCCTAAACGTGTCAAAATCATGTCGTCATCCCCAAACCCTCTTTTGTTTTACAGAATATGTGACAAGGCGCCAACACAGGATCTCACATTCAGTTTCAAAGACTCGCCTTGACCGCCGCCGGACTACAGAAGCCACTTTCACCTCCCATCATGCCCGTGGTCGTGTTTCCCACCTCGCGGCTGCTGTGGGTGCGCGTCGCCGCCCTGTTGTTCACCTGCGTGGCTTTCAGCGTGGCGGCGCACGGAGCCGCGCTGTACGGGGGCATGGCGGACTGGTGCATCTTCTGCTGGGCGTTCAGCTTCGCGTGCACCCTGCTGGTGCTGCTGGTGGAGCAGTTTGGCCTCCAGGCCCGCATCCCAGTGTCCTGGTCCAACTTCCACATCACCATAGCCTGCTACGGCGCCCTCCTCTGCCTGTCGGCCTCCGTCATCTTCCCACTCTTTTTCCTCAGGAACCAGCCGGTGAGCAGTGATGCCCGCGACCATCGCATCGTCTCCACCGTCTTCTCCTGCCTGGCGACGGTGGCCTACATGGGGGAGGTGAGCCTGACCAAGGCGCGGCCGGGAGAGGTGGCGGGCTACATGGCCACAGCGCCGGGCCTGCTGAAGGTGTGCCAGACCTCCTTGGCCTGCGTTATCTTCATCCTGGTCAGCGACTCCGTGTCGTATAACCACCACGCGGCGCTCAAGTGGTGCATGGCCGTGTACTGCATCTGCTTCATCCTCTCCATGGCCGTGGTGCTGCTGTGTGTGGGAGAGTGCACCGGCTGTCTGCCCATCCCCTTCTCCAAGTTCCTGTCGGCGTACGGCCTCCTGGCGGTGATCATGTACTTGACCGCCACCATCCTCTGGCCCGTGTTCCAGTTCGACAAGCAGTACCGGGGCGCGGGCAGCGCGTCGTCCAAACTGATCGCCGTGGCCGTGCTCACTGCCCTCAACTTCCTGCTTTACCTCGCTGACCTGGCCTACACCGCCAGACTCGTGTTCGTCAGTGTCTGAGGGATGAGGGAGACACACACACACACACACACACACACACTCACACACACACACACACGCTGTTGCTGCCTAATTGTAAAATGCTATATGACCATAGCTGCTTTCAGTCATGCACTGAATCCGGACAGTTTCCAGATTTTCTCTATCGTAGGGGCCGTCTGAGAGCAGATGTCCGCAAATGCTTCTCGGGACTAGCTCCCTCGCTAAAAAAGATTTCCCGGACATTTCCCGGAGTCCGTGCCTGAGTGTGTATCTGTATATCAGTATTTAACCGTCGATGTGACCTTTGTAACGTGTGCAACACAACAAGTATATGAGGTGAAATGAATGCTGAATTTGACACGATGCTGTGACATGAGGAGGATATCTGTTCAAATCCAATGAAGTCAGAAATACTGGAGAAGGAGAGGAAAAAATTGAATTATCAGTGGGGGTTTCTTTTTCAATTTCAATTCATTGGATATAAATGATTTACCAGAGACACTTCCCTCGTCTGGGTAACGCGATGGATGACTGTGGTCAGTCACAAATCACGTACAGGAAGCTTCTGTGGCTTTTGTTTCTGTCCTGTCACCCTGCGGTCGGACTGAATGAAAGCGGGAAACAAGAGGCACGTTAACAGACACGGGGTCGTCCCCCTGTCGCTCGCCGTGAGTCTGCAGTTGCTTCTTCGACAACACGGCGGAAGAGCTCGCGTCATCCCCGTGGCCTCTTTTGGATTTTTAGGGTCACGGGTCTAGGCCGGTGTGTCCCGCTGTGTCGGAGGCTGTCCCTAGTTTCGTTTGTGTAGATGATGCAGAATTAAGTTGAATAAAGTCCAACTCAAATCAGACGCCTCCAAAAACCTTCCTCTGACTTCCTCTCCACACCTGTGGCCTTGTTCTTCCGAATGCCAAATGGAAGAGGACAAGCTTCCTCTCCAACCCTTGAAGATGTTTGTTTTTTCCTCCTTTATTTAATTCCTTTGCGTCTTGCGCGTTTGCTGTCAGTTAAGTTCCCCCTCGTCATATGTTGAGCTCGGTTCCGTCCCCGGTTTTATTTTGACACGCACCTCCTGTGCGCCGGCTGCTGCCGTGTGTCGCACCTGTGTCCGATGATCTCTGCCCCTCAGGTGTGTGTGGGCACTTTGTCGCTCTGCTCCCTGAGTTGTGTCCAGTTCCTCGGTTGCGTTTCAAGTCCGTAAGTGATCGTTTTTCTTCCATTAAATGCACGTCCCTCTACCGGCTCTTATGACTTTCCTCCATTTTCCGTGGGGGGGTTTCTTTTCTCTCGTGGCCTGGGCCCTGAGGCTCTTCTGTGCGGATGTGAGTCACCGTGCAGGTGCAAGGTGACACGCGCCCGTCGCACTCGCCACACAGCAAATAACCCCCCGGGGTGGCTTAGAATAGATTTGCTTGCGAGTGAAAGGAAAGCGAAAACACTTGAGTAGGCTGCGCGACTGCAAACGTGAAGGTCAGGTTAGCCGGTCGTCGTCAAATTGTTGTTGAACGCACGGTCGCTTTAGAGCTTGAGCGCCGCACAGACAGGAAGCAGCGGGGATGGGATCCGCTCGGCGGGTTACAGAGGCGCCAGCTAAATGAATGTTATGTATTTTGATGGGGCCGGGGGACTGATGGTTCCTTGACAAAGAACCACAACAATATTTGTGCTATAAATAACCCCGCGCTTTGTCGAGGACGTCGGCGCTTCGGCCCGATTTCTATTGCAGGTTTGGCGTAACCGGTTTTTGGATGTCGCACAATCGGGTGAGGCACCAAATTCCCCGCCGCGTTCTTCACACGCGAACTGCGAACTCTGGGCAAGTGCTCAGACCCTGTTTTCAAGACATTCTCCAGAATGAATTCAAAGGCTGTGTTTTTTTTCTTCTTCATTACAGGTCAGCTGTTGAATAAGGACAATGATGATGATGATGATGATGATGATGATGGATGTACGGAAGTAAATAAGGAATGAACCTTTCATCACTATGCATTGTCAATGAATAAATGGAGGGTGGAAGACATGGCACATTTGCCAAACTTCCCATTATAATCTGTCACTCATATATATCAGCAAAACGCCTTCTTTTTTTTTAATAGAGCCCGACCGATATGGATTTTTGGGAGTACAAGATTCCCGATACATTGGCTGATGCGCGCGTGTGTGTGCGTGCGTGTGTGTGTGTGTGTGTGTGTGTGTGTGTGTGTGTGTGTGTGCGTGTGTGCGTGTGTGCATATATATATATATAGAGCGAGAGAGAGAGAGAGAGAGAGAGATGGATGGATGGATGGATATGGATCAATGATTCCTAAGATGTCATTATGTAATTGAGGCTTGATATTTTAGTTTAACCATGAAAACCCAAATACAAACAGACACATAGAACTCATTTGTATAATTACTCTCTGTGTGTGTGTGTGTGTGTGCGTGTGTGCATATATATATATATAGCGCGAGAGAGAGAGAGAGAGATAGATGGATGGATATGGATCAATGATTCCTAAGATGTCATTATGTAATTGAGGCTTGATATTTTAGTTTAACCATGAAAACCCAAATACAAACAGACACATAGAACTCATTTGTATAATTACTCTGTGTGTGTGTGTGTGTGTGTGTGTGTGTGTGTGTGTGTGTGTGTGTGTGTGTGTGCGCGCGCATGCGTGTGCTTCACTTTTTTGCTTGTTTTTGTTGATGGTCTCGTGTCCATACTTGCACTGTATTCTTATTTCTATTCATGATTTGTTCTATTAATGTGTACGCTCTTTTTAACGTGACGCCCTGTGGGCTCACTTGTCATGAAAGGTGCTGTTGGGATAAACTGACGTTGACATTCAGTTTCAGGGTTAAAAAAGAAAAGAAAAGAGAAGAGGGCCCATCCCTGTGCTGTTTACCAAAGTCTCGTTTCCACTCCCTCCCTCCCAGTGGCGCATTTGGCCCGAGAGGAGCGCGGACGTGGTGGCTCGGCCTCCATTCACCTCTTTACTAAAAAGAAAAAGGAAAGGAAAAGAAAAGAGGGGACGACGATGGGCGACGTGTACCAGTATCCGGTGTTCCTCCAGTGCGGCCGGCGGCTGAGCGCGCAGCAGCGCAGGGCCGTGGAGAGACACTTCTCCCTGCGCCGCAGGTCCAGCGGAGGAGACTGCGGGCCCCTGGCGCGCGCGGGGCCCGCGGGCTACAGCCTGGCGTTCAGAAGTCAAACAGGTGAGCGGCACCGAGCACGCACAGGGATCGTCAGAATCATAAACAGAATCATAATCACAATCACATTCACAAGCACAAGCCGTGTTTTGTGGCCGTGGTCGTGAAAAGGGGGGGCCCGAGTGTTCCGAGCTGGTGCGTTCTGGTACTGTAAAGTGCCGTGGAACAGTCGGAGCCCACAGGGTCCACCGTGTGTTGGAGTTACAGCTTGAAAGCTCCAGGAGCTCTGGGGAACTTTGTGAAACCGGGTCGCATACTGCACCAAGTACTTTCACTTTCGCAGGACACTGAAAAAGTCGCGGAATAATTCATACACGCAACCGTTCAAAAGTTTGGGGTCACTAAGAAATGTCTTTATTTTTGAAAAAAAAAAGGAGCACTTTTTCAATGAGGATAACATTAAATTAATCAAAAATACAGTCTACATATTGTTAATGTGGTAATATATATATATATATATATATATATATATATATATATATATATATATATATACATATATATATATATATATATATATATATATATATATATATATATATATATATACATATATATATATATATATATATATATGTGTATATATAAAGACGAGTTCGCGTTAAGTTTGATCAGCTGAATCACTGCACAGTGCTTGGAGAAGTGAAACCAAAGCTAGTCAATCAATCCTGGTTTCATAAGAAATCGTAAAACCCAGTCATAAGTGAGTCATGTTGAATTTGACTCTGGGGTTGGAAACTCTATGGAGGACCATTAATGTCAAATCAATGGTAATAAAGCTTCAGTGATCAGTGATTAATTGTACGATAAAAAAATTTGCATTAAGAACTGAATGCGTGAATCTATAAATAAATGCACTGAATGACAAGTAATTAATCATTTGAGATTTTAATGGTTATTAAAATTAGGGATTATTCTTAAAAAGAGATCATATCAGTTTACAAAAACATAACAGTCAACTTCTACATCTTTTAAAAATACATCTGTATTTTTGTATTTTGAATGACTTCACTCTGACATTTTTATGTTGTTTTTTGTAAATCTCTCATTCATTTTAATTATATATTCTTAATTGATCTTTCACTTGTAAATCAAATATCAAATATTGGATTACTTGTAATGTACTTTATTCATTTATAGATAAGAAAATAAGAAAAGAGAGAGCTTGAGTGGCCTTACATTAGGTTTTATCCTTAACCTTTCTTTATTTTCCAACAGAAAGAAGGAATTTCATCAAGTAAAAAGCCACTAGATTATTCTAATATTTCTGTTATTTATAACTCAATAATGTTCTACTGTTGTTTCTTTCCTTCGTAGATCAGCAGCGTGTCCTGCAGAGATGTGAGCATGTTGTGGAGCTTGCAGATGGGCCTCTGATGCTTACTGTCCATGGCAGCCTGGAATCTCACAACTCCTCTTCCATCGCAGCCTCCACTCCGAGCCAGGAGTCAACAGCTCCAGCACAGGTCGGTCAAAAAGAGAAAAACAAGTTTCTGTCAGTCAGTCAATGTTGTGCATTCAAAAAATACATTAACATTCACAGATTCTCATGTCATATGCCAATCAGTTTGGATAAACACGGTGCAAATGAGCAGAGGATTTGTTTTAGTGATTCAATCATGCACCTTGACAAACAAAATGAGGCCAAAACATGTTTTTACCATTTATTTTAATGCATCTTTCCTTATAACACAGAGCCCACAGTCTACACCTGCCTCAATTCCTCCACCAGGTGGTGAAGAATATGAACTACGCCCTGATACCTACATCCTTTGTTACCTTAAGGAATGTCCGAAGGTTTGGCAAGACCTAGAGGCAGAACTTGTCTCGATGGCCTGCTCTGCTCAGCTTTACCCAGAGGAGGAGAGGGTTTTAGTCAGGAGACTAGCTCAGCCAGGCGCTGCAGATGAAGGTAGAAATTGGAAAGCTGACGTAGACAAAGTCTTTGATGGCTACCTGTGCCACTTTGAGGTGGACCCTCACAAAACCAAAGCTTTGCGTCAGTCCTGCAGCTCTCATCAGGCCACAGATGGGGTGAAGGTGTACGGGGAAATGGGGATTGCCGTTGTGGTGGGGAAACATTCTCAGGTTAAAGCCAGGTTGATGGAGGTAGAGGACTTGACTGTTAAACACCGAAGGTCCCATTCGAATGAAAAGCTAACCAGCATTTGTCGTTTGGGCGAGGCCAAACTTCGCCTCCTCTGGAGACAGATTGAGCAGGGTGTGGGGCAACGTTTCCCAGGAGTTGAGGTCACGAGGAGAGATGTAGGTCAGGTAGCATTGGAAGGTTCTGTAAAGGACGTTCTTGAAGCTGTCGATTGGATCTCTGATAAGGAGAATCTGGTGTCTGAAAGAACAGTTGGTAACTTGAGGCCACATCTTTTGGCCTTCCTAAGGAAGGCCTATGGAGGCCCAGGGGAGCTGCGGGACTTTTTAGGGGTCGACGACGATATGGAAATAGAGCTACAGGACACAGAGCTACGATTGTTCTCCCTATCTGCTTATAAACTGGATGAGGCTGAAGAAGCCCTGCAGCGCGAGTTCAGGGAAATGAAGGTTGATGTTCCTGATTGCCCCGCTTTGTCCTCTGAGCTCATGTCCAAAACATATGAGATGAACCAAGTGCAATTTAGGGCCCAGGTCCTGTTTGACTCAAGTAGCACAGTGTGCTTACTGGGTCACACCAAAGAGGTTGAAGAACTGAGGGAAACTATCACTCAGTTGATTTTGCAGAGCACAGAGGATTTTGGGCTGGCACAAGAGTTATCAGAATTTCTGCAGCTGCAACCAGCTGCAACCAGCTGACCTTTCAGAGGTGACGGAGGTCATGAGCCTGCTGAGTCCATTTGTAGACTCCCTTGTTCAGGCCTTGAGTTTGAAGGATGAAAACACGGTGGTTGCCAGCTACAGCCTTTGTGACGGGCTCCAGGTGGAGGTATGTCAGGATGATGTCACCAAACAGAAGGCGGATACGCCGGTTAACACTGCCAATGAAGATCTGGGCAACTGTGGAGGTGTTGCCGCTGCGGGGAGTAAAGAGAGTCCTGAATCACAGAGGGAGAGCAGTACCTTGAAAGAGTGGACAGGTGACAAGGAAGTGACCACAGTGGGAAACTTACTCTGCGAGAAACTGCTGCATGATAGTGGAGCTATAGCTGGAGAGACGGGTGGCAGAGTAGGGTTCTTGCTGGAGAAAACTGTCCAGTTCACTCTGAATATGGCCGAAATGATGGAGATCAAGTATCTAGCTTTACCCTGTACCGTCTCAGGTGGGTCTGGTGTTTCTGTGTGCTCCGAGGCTATCGTGACCGCTGTTGAAGAGTTTGGTAGTCAAGGAGGGCGGGGGCTGAGACGAATCGCCCTGGTTGATAACAGAGCAGAGGTGGTGAGGGCCATGCAGGACGCATGTGACCGGCTTCTCCAAGGAGGCACCGGATACAGTCCGCCTAGTGACCTGGGGCTCCTGACGGATGCCGCTGCCCAAGAAACAGCAAGCGGAGCCACCGTTGGACCTCCTGGAGACGGTGTCCATGTTGAGACTGTTCAGGCAACCATTGAGAGCCAGCAGGTCAGAGTCTTGGAATTAAGGAAAAAGACAAATAAAAGACAGTCAGCAATGTAGCCGTCACTTCATCCTCTACCTTTCATCACAGGTGGATGCCGTGGTGTCGCCCATGTTTGGACACAATCCTCTCTCCACCCGCGTTGGCAACACTTTGTCCAAAATAGTCGGATCCCAGTTGACGGCAATGTTTACAAAGGAGTCGGAAGAGGGAACGACGCCTGGTGATGCAGTTCTGGTGGAGGGCTTCACTGGACTTCCATCGAATGCAGTGATCTTCCTCAACCTGGTTCCCTGGGATGATGAAGAAGATGGAACGGCAGTTCAGGTGAACCAGTGGAGTGTTTTCATGCACGACCCTGTTTGAGAACTACTGATACTCTTGGAACACCGCGATGCCGTGTTTCCTATGTGTTGCCTTGAAAAATCTGTGAATTCTGATCTTTGACAGGTTATGAGACTGGGCATCAACGCAATCCTAACTGCCTGTGACAATAGGGGGTTTGGATCTGTTGCTCTCCCGGTACTCGGGGCTGGGCTTGCCTTGGGTTTTCCCAACAGCGTGGTAGCTCGGGTTCTGCAGGAGCAGGTCCACGCATTCAAACAGAACCGAGCAAGTAGGACGCCTTTCCTGGTCCGAATAGTTATCCACCCCAGTGACACAGAGGCCAGCGAGGTAAGGGGAACGCCTTCTGCCATAGACACTGACTGAAACCCTGGAGTGTTCAAGTCTAGCAGCAGCAGTGCAAATGCATTCATTTGTTTCTTTGCTTCTTAGCTCTACATATCAGCTAACAGTTTTCTGCATCATTGTATCTGCAGGTCTTCAGAGGATTCATGAAAGACGAAGGTGGGTATGGCACCTAATGCTCATGTTTCTCTTTTCTGATAAAACATGAGCTGTGTGCTTTTTTGGGGAAAAATGGAGACAATTTCAAAATTGGCTGATTCATTCTGTTGGAGTTTTGTGGCATGTGCATTGGCTGCCGTCATGGACAACTCAGTGTTACATGTGCATAATGTACAACATGCAGGCCAAAATGTAAATAACAGAGTCTTTATTCCCCTCCAGACTTGGCCACAATGAGGATCGTCTTGCTGGGAAAAAGTGGGTCTGGAAAGAGCACCCTAGCGAACTGCATATTTGGGAGCGAGGAATTGTTCGCCACAAGCCTTTCTCCTAATTCTGTGACTAGTCAATGTCAAGCGGAGACCAGACTCGTCAATGGAAGGAGCATCACTTTGATCGACACCCCTGGGTTTTTCGATTCGCACAGGCCTGAGGAGGACATTAAGTCCGAGATGGCAAGGTGTATCACAGAGTGCGCTCCTGGGCCGCACGCTTTTCTCATTGTGCTTCAGGTGGATAGGTTCACCAGTCAGGAGCAGGCCGTCATCGCCAAAATCCGCCAGTATTTTTCGGACGATGCTCTGAAACACGCTGTAGTTGTCTTCACGCATGGCGACCAGCTCGCTGAAGGCAGCCAAATTGAGGATTTTGTCGGCCAGAATGAGGACCTCAGTGATCTGGTGCGCAAGTGCGGCGGCCGGTGCCACGTCTTCGACAACAAATACTGGAAGAACAAGCGGGAGGATGACTACAGGAGCAACCGGTTCCAGGCGGAGGTCCTTCTGAAAACAATAGACAAGATGGTGATGGACAATAAGGGCGGCTACTACACCAACGAGAAGCTGCAGGCAGTGAGGGCAGAAATAAAGAGAGAGGAGGAGCGCATAAGGCACGCCCGAGGAAACATGTCACGGTCCGAGATCAGACAACGTGCCATAATAAATGTGTCTAACAGGCTTTTGATCCAGCTGGCAGGAACTGCAACAGGAGCAGTGCTCGGAGCTTTCTTTGGCCTGGCACTGATGGTGGGATTTGATATCACCGCTATGAATAGTCTTTCGCAGCTCTCCAAACTGAAAGGTATTCCCGCGGCAGGAAAGGGAGTCGCAGCGGCGGTAGGAGTCGGAGAAGTGGCGGTAATCGGTACCGGAGTGGTGGCAGCCGCAGGAGGACTGTTTGGAGGTTGTGTTGGATATGCGGCGGCTCAGGGAGCCAGAACCCCCCAGGAGGCTGCAATGAAGGCGGCCACTGCGGTCTTTGACAAAAGCAAAGCTTTCAACAGAAAGTAACAGAGTACTGTTACCAGGTGGCAGTGGAACCTTTGGACATCGGGACATCATCTCCCCCTCAGCTGCTGAATGTTGGGCGGGGCTTGTGGCTTACAGTGTTTGGTTGTCCTCTTCCTGTGTCCATGTTTTCTTCTTCCAGAGGATTTTGTTCTCACATTAAAAACATTTTCGGTGCGAAAAACTCGTCTTGTTTTAATGCTGCACGCATCTTCGCCTGCTTCGGCCTCAGTTTAAATTTTTTTAAAAAAGGATCTTCAATCAATTTTGCGATGCGGCTTCAAGAACGGAAAGACACCGCCTCTGCATCTAAGCGATTTAGTTTTTGTCATCTAGACAACCCCGATAATTCCTATAACCTTCAAATCCCTGAACACACCGACTGACGCAGACAAACGTTGGACATTTTATTGATTAACTGGCCACATGACAGAAACAACATCAGGATATATGAATAAATCAAAGGGACAGAGCCAGAGACACAAACAAAAATTATTACACATTTCCTTGGATCCTAAATGTGCACATTTCTTTTAATTCATACTTTAAACATTAGACCAATAATAACTGTACAGGTAATTAAATTGTTTTGTGTAAATTTCAGCGATTATCGGGTTAAACGTCCAAAATTTTTGTCTTCGGAAATAAAAATATGGGAATAAAGGGATTTCATATTTTATCACCTTCAGTGACCAAAAGGTGCTGTCAGAGCCCACTGATGAACAAGCGACTGATCATCAGAAGTGGATCGTCAAAGGGTCCGTGTCCATTCATTGATTTAGTCTCCAGCAGTCCAGTCGGGGGCGTGAACCATGGTGCGTCAAAGTCTTCCTGACTGTTCAGTACTGTACAGCATGTCGTCATGTGCTCCCCATGAGAGTGTCCACTGTGGCTCTGTGGGTCGTCCGAACTCTATAGACCCGCGCAGGGGTGTAGCACCAAATCCTGGGCCCTATACATGAGCAGTCTCTGTGGGGCCCCCCGCAGCCATGATGCTGATTAATTTATGATGCTGTGTGCGTGCGTGTGCTAAAAGCAACTAGCTGGCTAACTCCTACTGTACTCAGCTATTAAAAGTTAAAGTTAGCAGCTCCAGGCTTTCCTGCCCCTTGGGCCCTGGGGAGTCGGGACGAGCCACGCAAGAACATTTTCACGACATGTTTGACAGCGACGGAGCTCTGTCCCTTTTTTTTTTATCTCCTTTCCACTGTGACGCATCGGACCCACAGGAGGCACAGAAAACACTGGTTCAACATAAGCCTGATGACGTGACCGATCAGAGCGAAGGGTGTCACTCGTGTCACTGACCAATGATAAAAAAGTCCTTGAGGTAGAGAGAGAGAGCGTGTGCGTGTGTGTATGTGTTGGCATCATTTCTTATTCTTCTTCTGTCGGTCCAGAAACTTTTGTCGCCTCTCAACTGGAATCTCATCGAGACTGATGCCATGGTTACTGGCCCTGAGAGAGAGAGAGAGAGAGAGAGAGAGAGAGAGAGAGAGAGAGACTATTGATCACATTATTGTTTTGACTGGCTGTGTCTGTATTTATGTTTGAATCGGGAGTGGTGCTGTTCCCACGGTTAGAATTGTGGGCGTGGCTCCTCGTCTATTTAAAGCTAAGCCTTGGGTGTGATGTCACCACCGGCTGTGCCAGTGATTGGCTGAATCTGATCATTTTGAACTGCTTCTTGTGTTCCACACGTGTGACGTTTCTCACCCTCCCAACAGGTCCGGAGGAACGGGAAGAGGTTTAGTGAAACCGTCTCGACCCATCAGCCAATACGTGTCCTCTGTGCCTTTCACCTGAGGAAACAAAGCCGCCTTCGTCGTCATCATCATCATCATCATCAGACGCCCCAAACACCAACAGTGTAGAAAAGTTTTGGAGAGTAACTATACATGAATAGAAAATCGTTTTAAAGATCTTTCATTTCCTTGTTAATATGTGACGTAGTAAGGAGATCATGAGACCTGGGCCTTCCTGGTGTCGAAGTGGTATCCCAGTTTGAGGCTGGTCAGGACCTTCACCGTGTTCAGACTGATGTGGATCCTGTAGGCTGAAAAATTCAAAACACTCGTCATTAAAAAAAAAAAAAAATCAATCGGATCAGAGTCGGATCCTCTGCAAATGGAATCTTTTTTTCTTTTTTTTTTGCTCACGCAGTCCGGAGGCTTCCATTATCGACGCCATGGTCACCGTGTCTCCGAACAGACAGTACCTGGGCATCATGAGACCGACCACGCCTGCGACCAACGGACCTGCAGACAGAAAGATGGTGGTGTCGTCATGGCGACGCCTGCAGGCAAACGTCTCTGTGGTTGTTTATCCCCATCCACCAGGACAATGGGTCTAACACATCTTTAGCGCAGTGTGTGTGTGTGTACCTGAGTGCAGTCCGATGCGTATCTTCACTTTAATCTCGGGCATGTGCTTGATCTTAAAGTGTCCGATCGAGTGCAGGATGTCCAGGGACATGTTGGCCACCTCAGCCGCGTGTTGGTGTCCGTTCCTGTTGGGAACGCCCGACGCCACCATGTAGGCGTCGCCGATCGTTTCTACCTGCGGACACAGCGGTCGACAGCGGTTCGATGGATGCGTCACGTCATAACTCCTCCCCGCTGATTGGTTTCCAGGGAACCAAGAGCGCGGGCCCCGGTCGAGTCATCGCCGCTGACGTTGAACATTAATCGATACCTTCAGAGGTGTTTGATGAGGTGAAGAGTTGTTGTTTTTTTACCTTGTAGACGTCATGGCTGGCAATGATGGCGTCAAACATGGTGTAGAGGTCGTTCAGCAGGTCAACCACCTGCCCACACACACACACACACACCTTTAGTTAAAGCTTCGGTACGTAACTTTACCTCATTTACCTCAAAACAACCCGACCTGTGTTTTTTTTATGTCGTTCAGTTGTTTTCATGCATTCATATCTTCGTACTCTCAAACCTGGAGAAATCTGACAGTGGGTTATTTATAATTTTTTAGATCCTGGTGGTTTTAAATGACATTATAGGAAGACGCTGTACCTCAATGGGCTCGCTGAGGGCCGAGATGGTTGTAAATCCAACAATGTCGCTGAAGTACAGAGTGCAGTCGCTATAATGTTCAGGTCGGACTGGCTTCCCTTTCTTCAGAGCCTGAGCCACGGACCTTAGACACAGAAAGACGTGGTGAGGAAGATTATTTAGATTTTACGCGTGCAGCCTCAGCCGGGACACCTCCCGGCCACCGGGTGGCACTGCTGCTTTATGTGTCCGTTTGAGATGAAGCGTCTCACTTGGGCAGGAGCTGTCCAATCAGTTTCTCCGTCTTGTTCCTCTCGACTTCCAGTTCGTCCGTTCGCTCTCTGATCAGATCCTCCAGGTTGGAGCTGTACTGCTCCAACATCCGCAGCATGGAGTCGATGATGTTCGCCCTCTTCCCCCTGTTGATGCCCGGAAACTTCAAAACACAAAGAAAAAAAAAGAAACGCTCAAAGTTTCAATAAGATTCCACGTAAAACACATCTGGTCTGCAGTTTCCGACACGAGCCAGCAGGCGGCGGCGTGTCCCACCTGCTTGAAGATGTCGTCGAAGCTCGGCCTCTTGTTCGGATCTTCGTTCCAACATTGGGTCATCAGACCGAGGCACTCGGCCGGAGCTTCGTCCAGTGAAACGACCGGTCTGCAGAGCGGCGGGGGGCTTTTCAGGCGCTCCACGATCTCTGAGAGACAGGACGGGTGGTGGTCAGGGAGACAGGTTGACAGACAGGTTGACAGACAGGTCAGACGGGCGGTGGTCAGGGAGACAGGTTGACAGACAGGTCAGACGGGCGGTGGTCAGGTTGACAGACAGGTCAGACGGGCGGTGGTCAGGGAGACATGTTGACAGACAGGTTGACAGACAGGTCAGACGGGCGGTGGTCAGGGAGACAGGTTGACAGACAGGTCAGACGGGCGGTGGTCAGGGAGACAGGTTGACAGACAGGTCAGACAGGTGGTGAGGGAGACGCCCCGTCTCACCGTGGGCGGGCATGTCCATCATGGCGTACGGCAGCGACCGTGAGATCACTTCCTGTATGATGATGGAGAAACTGAAGACGTCGCCTGCGATCGAACCTCCTCGGACGGGGTTCCTCAAAAGCTCCGGAGCTGTCCACAGCAACTCTGAGAGACAGACAGGTTCACGTTGAGACAGACAGGGTAGTGTAGAGTCACACGGGTGAGAGACAATGAAAGAACAGTGCTGACGTGAATAAACCGCACAAAACAGCGCTTTCCAAATTAACCGTGACGCGATTTAGCGAATAAATTATATGTTTTGTTTTTTAAATGCCTCGGGAAAAGAAAGATGGAGTCAGCACAAAACACCAAACGCCTCCATAATGTTGCATTGTATCTGCCGTTATTATCAATGTTACGCGACTGAAAGGAGCCCACATGAATCCTGGGATGAGCGAAAAAGCAGACAGGAGAGTTTTGTGGCTTCAGTTTGATGACGACAGGAACTCTTTGAGATGTTCAAACTGCTTTTACCCTGGGGGTCCACAGGAGGGTCGAGGCTCTCAGAGTGAAGGATCATGGGAAGGCCGTAGTCAGTGACTTTCAGGACAAACCGCCCGTCGACTAAACAGTTGGTAGACTTCAGTCGACCGTGACTCAAGCCTCGTAGGTGAAGATACTTCATCCCCTGACACACGCACACACACACACACACACACACACACACACACACACACACAGAGTTGTTAGTGATATTAAATAAAACGTAAACGTGACTTTTTAAATGGACTGAGGCTCCGTCAGCAGAATTGAACTGTAAATCAAGACACTTCAATTATCGAGATGTGTTATCATGAAGTTCTAATTAATTTAATTTTTTTAATTATTAATGTCAGCAGCAGCAGCAGCACCTTGATGAGGTCCATGAGCAGCGACGACTTGAACATCCAGTCCAGGCGCATGTCGCCGTCGGCGAGCAGGTCGGCCAGACTTCCCCGGGGACAGTGTTCGACGACCAGCGCGAAGATCCCCGAGTCCAGGAACAGACCCAGGTACAGGTTCAGGTTCTCGTGTCGCATCTCCCGCAGCTGGACACGTGGTGCGAAATATTCAGCGGGACGTATTAAAAACTGTGCCGTTAAATATAACAGTGAATCTACTGTGTATCCACTGTGCTCCGTACGTGGCTGAACAGACTCTGGGTGTTCTGTTTGACGGACGTCGTCGCATTTCCGACGTGGATCTTTTTCATCCAAACCCAGTCGCCCTGGTAACAAGACAGCCAATCAGCGTGTCAGAGAGACGGCGGCAGATGCAAACAGTGAGACAGTTACAGGAGCAGACAGCGAGACCGGTACCTCCAGTATTCCGATGTTGGAGCTCTCGGGCGTCGTCAGGATGTAACTCCGAGCGATCGAGCGAAACGGAGTTTTGATCTCCAGAAGACTCCTCATGATCGACTCGTCGTTCAGTTTCTACAGCAACAACGAAAAAAAAGACAAACGTGAGCCGTCGTTGTGTGTTTTTCTGTATCGTCCAGGCGACGACACTGTCTCACCTTCTTGCTGACTTGAGTGTCGATGAACACGATGTCATCCAGAGTCAGCATCACCTTGGTGACGCTCGCTGTTCTCCTGTACTTCCTGTACACACAATGTCATGATGATGATGATTCCTTAATTCGAAAACTGAGCAGCAGGAAGTCCCAGAGAATGAGTGTGAATGTGTTCATTATGCGGTGTGTGCGTTTGTGTGGTGACCTGATCCAGTAGAAAAATGCTCCAATCAGAGCGCAGAGCAACAGAAAGATGAAGAACATCGTCACTGTGTCGACACCTGCAGATAAACACGGGGTAATAAAAGGGATTTAACATCGGACAAGAATTAAAACGTCTTCAGATCAGTTACACTTCCCGTCTCTGGATTATGCGCATAGATCATGGTGGACAGCAGGAGGCGCCCAAACAAACTCTGCACAAGTTCCCACCCCCACTGCAGGCCCCTGACCTCGCCCCTGACCTCACCCCCACTGCAGGCCTCCTCTGGACTGAACCAACAGAAGCTGCTTTGGGGGGGTTTTCCTCCGGGGAAGGTGAACGAGCGGCCCAGCGGCTTCAGCCCTCCGACCGTCCCGTCCGTGTGCGTTGGCGCCAGCGAGTGTGTTGGCACGAGTCGGTCGCCATCGCTGTCCAACACCACGTACCTGGCCTGCAGGCCACGCCCCTCTTTACCGCCGTACAACACCTGATTGATGAAAGTTATTGGGATTAAAACTTTGAGGAGACGGTTTTACTCAGGAAGTAAACGTCGACAGACCAACGTTTACTTCTGCATCTTTCTAAATATTTCTGACCTGATTGAAACCCTGGAAATCAAAGCCTCCATTTGATTGGACAAGCTGTTCCCCCATCACCCAGCGCCCGCCTCCTGCCTGACGACGCTCCTCCACGGCCTTGGCGACGAAGTACACCATGTTAAAGATGGTCCCAAAGACTGGGGACACCTGCAGACGAGATTTCGGGACAAACTTCGTCGGGGGCTTATCAGCTACAATAAAATAATTTCATATCAATCTACCATGAATGAAAACAATTTAGTATTTGTTGTTCATTTACCTCTGTTGCTGCGACAACAGACCGGATCTCTCGGCTGATTTGAGCCTTACGAAAAGCTTCGTAGAAACTCTGGTCCGAAGCCATGGTAACGGTGAGGACGGCGCTGTAGGCGTGACGCAGCTGTGTGTTGTTGGTCAGCTGAGGGAACGCCATGTCCTGATGGGACAGAGAAGAGATCCAGGGAGCCAATCAGAACTTGAGGATGTTTTCAGTACAACGGTTACATCTGAAACCAAGACAGCCTTCATTTATTGATCAGTTACCTGGTACGGCATGGCGTACAGTAGAGCATCGTACGGTATGAACACATAACCATCAGAAACCATCCCCATCTCCAGAGCAGCCAATAGGAGTTCTCTCTGCTCCTCCCCACCAATCAGGACAGAGCTCATGCACATGATCACCACTGAAACAGGATAAAATATAAACAGTTTTGTACGTCACAAGTAAATTAGGATTATTTAAAGCACGTCACAACCAATGACTGAAAATAAAGATGGACAAAGTGTCTCCACTTCCTCCCGTTGTACAAACATGAAGCTAAAATATCTATACATAAGATACAGTTGCGATTATTCAGATGATGTGTGTTAGCAAATCTGGGTCCTTGATCTGGAAGGAGCGGTGAGAAACATATTTTTTAAATCGGGTCTCTCTGCTCGGACCTTTGACCTTGTCAGCCTCTCTGATTGCTCCCAGCGCTTCCTGAGCCGCGACTTTGTGCCTTGTTTCCATGGTAACCACCGGGCCAATTGGCAGGCCCATAGCCCGGAGCGCCGAGGCCACTTCCTGTCCAGTGCTCTCCCATAGGTTGGATGGAGCTGATGATGAAGTGGAAGAGGACAGAGTGAGAGGAAGAAACATAGTTATTACTGTCACTATAATTATTTTATAGAAATATCAATAGTAAAATATCATGTTTATTGAATTATAATGACAGTGTAGAAATTGTAGTGATTCATTTTGCAGTCTGTTGTTAGAACATATGATCAACAATACATTTTACAATAATTCACCAACTTCAGATTTGAATTTCACAGCTCAATTTCTTTCCCGAAACAACCTGAAACAAGACCACGTCCCATGTGATGATGTCACATAGTCACCTGTGATGATGCCGACGTGCGCCCATCGGAAAAACCTGAGCACGGTGAACAGGACTCTGCTGGGAGGAGTGATGGGCGGCAGGTTCGGCCAATTGGCATCGAGACAGCCCGGAGAGGCGAGCCCCGCCTCCCAGTGCTGAGTCAATAAGGACGCGGCGTGACAGAGGGCGGGGTTAAAGGGGCCAATGTAGGCATGGCCATAACCCTCCATCTCCCCGAGTTCTGTCAGAGCTGAAATAGAACCATTGGAGTGAAGTTGACAGACAGAATTTTCGTTAAGTAGAATTACATTTTTAATAATTACAATATTAATATTACAAACCTTTGGAGGCGAGGCAGTCCTCGTCCAGTAGTTTCACATCGTACCAATAGCCTTTGCTCAGACTACCGTCGCTCCGTAACCGCGACAACGCCATGTTGGCCGCTGCCGTCGGCATTGCCCGGGAGAACATGGGGTCACATGACCACGGACCAACCAGAGCCAGCTTGAAGGTCGCCGTCCAAACCTCCGCAATGCTCAGCAACCACACACACACCCATAGCAACCACCGAGGACGCCGCATCCTGAAAACCTGTAAAACACAGTTTCCATTAACTGAGAAGAATTATGCATATTGTGCACATAAATGTGCGTATCTGTAGAGACTGCCGGCCCACAAACTGTGAAAAAAGACCACCCTGGCTAAACCCGACAGCCTGAAGCTCTGAACAACCGGTTCAGATTTCTCTCCCACTGTGATGTCACAGTTGGACTCTTTTGGGGGTAACCCCGCCTGCCCTCTGAGAACCTCCACTTCCCTGCTGAAGGGATCATTATCTTCTCAGAATATTACATTAGTTTAATTTTCCTCACACACACACACACACACACACACACAGACTGAAACCAGGTGACTGCTGTGACCTGTAAGGCTTCACGGTAATGCCGAGTGACACCATTAGCTTATGCTGAAGAGCGCTGAGAACGCTAAGTATAGCAGCCATGCAAACGCTCTTAACGCTGGGCTGAGAACGGCAGTAAATCCCCAGCACCCTGAGCCCTCGTGGCTCCCCGAGCGACAGCGTACGCCAGTCTGATGATGTCATCCGCTCGGTTGGTTCAGGTTGAAGTGCGACCTGTGACGTCACAGGTGGACGACATCACACACACTGAAACATCAGTGCACTTATTTTTAACAAACTGGCCCAGCGTAAGAGAAACTGTGAGCGTCTGTAAAACATTAATAATAATAAGGAATAAAGTCAAATGCAAACAGCGGCGAGAATGTCCAGGTGGATGGAGGACTACAACAATCAGGACTGGCTCGCCAGAGACTAGGGACACGTATAAAGACCGGGTTCACATCTGAAGACCTAGTCCACATCCAGAAACCAGTTTATCATCTAAAGACCTGGTTAACATCCAGAGACCAGGGTCACCTCTAAAGACCAAGTCCACATCCAGGAAACAGTTCATCATCTAAAGACCTGGTTGACATCCAGAAACCAGTTCATCATCAAAAGACCTGGTTCACATCTAGAAACCAGTTCATCATCTAAAGACCAAGTCCACATCCAGAGACCAGTTCATCATCTAAAGACCAAGTCCTAATCCAGAGACCAGTTCATCATCTAAAGACCAAGTCCACATCCAGAGACCAGTTCATCATCTAAAGACCAAGTCCACATCCAGAAACCAGTTCATGATCTAAAGACCAAGTCAACATCCAGAGACCAGTTCATCATCTAAAGACCAAGTCCACATCCAGAAACCAGTTCATGATCTAAAGACCAAGTCCACATCCAGAAACCAGTTCATGATCTAAAGACCTGGTTCACATCTAAAGACCTGGTTCACATCCAGAGACCAGTTCATCATCTAAAGACCAAGTCCACATCCAGAAACCAGTTCATGATCTAAAGACCTGGTTCACATCTAAAGACCTGGTTCACATCCAGAAACCAGTTCATCATCTAAGACCAAGTCAACATCCAGAGACCAGTTCATCATCTAAAGACCAGGTCAACATCCAGAGACCAGTTCTTCATCTAAAGACCAAGTCCACATCCAGAGACCAGTTCATCATCTAAAGACCAAGTCAACATCCAGAGACCAGTTCATCATCTAAAGACCAGGTCAACATCCAGAGACCAGTTCTTCATCTAAAGACCAAGTCCACATCCAGAGACCAGTTCATCATCTAAAGACCAAGTCAACATCCAGAGACCAGTTCATCATCTAAAGACCAAGTCAACATCTAGAGACCAGTTCATCATCTAAAGACCAGGTCAACATCCAGAGACCAGTTCATCATCTAAAGACCAAGTCAACATCCAGAGACCAGTTCATCATCTAAAGACCAAGTCAACATCCAGAGACCAGTTCATCATCTAAAGACCAAGTCAACATCCAGAGACCAGTTCATCATCTAAAGACCAGGTCAACATCCAGAGACCAGTTCATCATCTAAAGACCAAGTCCACATCCAGAAACCAGTTCATGATCTAAAGACCAAGTCCACATCCAGAAACCAGTTCATGATCTAAAGACCAAGTCAACATCCAGAGACCAGTTCATCATCTAAAGACCAAGTCAACATCTAGAGACCAGTTCATCATCTAAAGACCAAGTCCACATCCAGAGACCAGTTCATCATCTAAAGACCAAGTCAACATCCAGAGACCAGTTCATCATCTAAAGACCAGGTCAACATCCAGAGACCAGTTCATCATCTAAAGACCAAGTCAACATCCAGAGACCAGTTCATCATCTAAAGACCAGGTCAACATCCAGAGACCAGTTCATCATCTAAAGACCAGGTCAACATCCAGAGAACACATTTCTTCCCGTCGGGTCCAGTTGACATCAAATACCCCAAAAGTCTGTTGTTTCAGCAGCAGGACAGTGTCCCAGAATGCACTGCAGCAGTGATGGAGATGTTGAGGTCAGGGCCGAGTTCATTTTCAGTTTCTTCCGATTTTTTTAACCATGTGATCATTTAATCTTAAAACGTCATCTTGGACCTCTGCTCTGATGCTTTCAGAGACGTGAGGATGCGACGGACCGGCGAGAGCGGCGGTCAGGTGGAGGTGACGCTCAGGTGGAGGTGGGATCAGCACCGGTCAGGTGAGAGCAGAGGTCGGCGCATCATATGTGATGCTGGACAGTGAAAATCTGGTCCCACAGGGGAAATGTCGAATTTTTGTTGTTGCAGGTTTGAGAAGTTGTTCATGTTACTTTTAAAAATGAGGCTCGGGGTCACGATCCCGTTTCAACCTGTTGATACGGGTTGAGGTGGAAAAGGTCAAAAACTCTCCTTTCAGGTCCTTTCATTGAGTCTGGAACCTTCCAGAGGGGAAAAAAAACATACTGTTCCATGAAGCAGTGTGGTACAACACAACTGTCACAGCTAACGGCATTACGACTAAGGACTCTTCACTCGACCAGTCTGGTTTCTATCAAAACTATAACAGCGACCGTATCTCACACACACACACACACAGATTTTTACCTTGGTCTCAGAGCTTCATGTGTCCAAAAAGACAAATCTTCAGTTTCCGATGAAGAAAAGAAGGGAGAGAGATCCACACACACACACTCTCACAGTGAGAGAGAGAGAGGGAGAGTGACAAAAAGAGAGAGAGAGAGAGGATTTAGTTTAATCTTGTTTGACCTTCGTTAGTACGCATTGGCTTCGGATCGAGTTAGTCATGAGAGGATGACTTCCAGGGTGAAGGTCTCAAGTCCTGACCGAAACCTGGCGGATGACGTCAGCACGCTGATTGTGAAATTATATGAACGATCGGTGGAAAAAAAAATCAAATGCAGCACAAATGGAGAGATGGTGCGAATTGTGACGGAATTGTGACATTGGGCGAGAGGCGGGGTTCACCCTGGACAGCTCACCGACGTATCGGAGGGATTAAATTAACATATTTAATGTCTATATATGCTCTGGCGCGACTACGGTGTTGCAATGAACCGTGGGACATTTTCTCCTCGGTCCAGTGTTTCCTTCAGGAGATAGGATGGGGAGCATTGAAGCTCATTCCCTCAGCTCTCATCAGGTCAGTCTGAAAGTTCCTGACAAAAACAGAATATTCACACACAGACGCAGTGTGAGTGTGTGTGTGTCAGTGTGAGTGTGTGTTTCGGGTTCTACAGTGTCAGTTGTTGGTTGACAGTTGTGCGCTGACTGCTGGTCCATCAGTTAATCCTGATCTGGATTAGCTCCATCCTCAGAGATCACAAGTCCCAGCTGGTTTGCAGCCAGGAATAGAGGCAGGATTAGAGCCGCACTAACCCTGGAACGGCCTGGAACGGCTCTGCAAGAGATGACAGATGACAGCGGTGTGTCTTTGTCAACACAGAAGTAAGAACCTTAGTCAGTCACTCCAGGATTTTAGCGGCGTTGCCACGTCGCAACAATTAACAGCGCGACCTTACAATTTTGGCCAATCGCCGCAGCGGTTTCCGCAATTTTGGCCAATCAGAGTATTCCCCCGCACAAATTGTGAAGCCATCGAGCTCACTTCCTGGTTCCTCTGTTTATTGAAGTCACTGGTTTGATTGGCTCATACTAGTTTTGCTGTGGCCACTGGTGATACCAGTTTTGCAGGTTTCATCTTATCTTTGTTTAATTTACAAGAGTAAAAACTATGATCAAACTAGCGATTTTAACTGGTTTTACTGATTTCCACTGGTTTCTACTGTTGTACAAGTAGCCCACTAGTTGCTGAAGTATATTATAAATATATATGAAGTAATTAAATTGTGATATCTTCTGACGATAAAAAGTACAAAAACGTGAGAGATGTACCCTTCATTAAACGAAGTCCGTCCAGATGTGTCGGTGCGGAGATTCTGCGTCACAATTTGAGGTCAACCGTTTTCCTTTGTTTTGAAACTTTATTGTTAACACACATACAAAACGCATAACAGTTTTCGTTACATGGGTCATGTGATGGCTTGCGATGAACTGACGCCGGGAAGATGCTCACAACAACCCGGACTGATCTATTATTTTATATTCTACGGCTTCAATGTGGTAGTTACACACACACACATGGATACAAACTCGTGTGGTGACAAAAAAAGGGCTACCTCATGTAAAAAAAAAATTAAAAGAATAATGCTAGTGTAAAGGCCTGAGTTGTTTTCTTACATAAATAGGAAATTCTATTTAATATACTGACATCAAAGAGAAAGACAAATGTTAAGCATCATATTTTTTTTATTTTTTCAGACTAGCACATTACCTCTGATAAAGTCAGACAGTGGGGAATGAGTTCAATGTCACGAAATTTAGCTTTAGACATAATCACTTTTAACAGTTGAGCCAAAATTTCCCTCATGTTGACAGTAAACTAAGAGCAGAATGTTCTCACTCATCTACTGTTTTTAAGATTTCACTGTCACGCTACGTGTTCAACCTCTGGTCTTGTAAACAAGAGCCGAGGTCATCTGTAACAGACGAGTGTCGGCTGAATGCTGTAATGCCAAAAAGGCGCCACAAGGTGGTGCCCTTTTCATTTGTCTGACGTTACAATTTCCTGGCTTGTGTATGATTTGAGAACATGTTGCCATGGAGACCTGGCACCAAAAAAAATTAAGTTGCCCCCCCCAGTCATTTGTCAAGTCTTTGATCTCTTCATTGTACATTGGTCCGAACAGTTCAGTTTGTAAGTTCCCACCAAAAACAGATAAATCTTCACACACACACACACACACACACACACACACACACACACACACACACACACACACACACACACACACACACACACACACACACACACACACACACACACACACACCTCAACTGTACAATGAGAGAGCAGGGTGAGATGGTGGTGATCCGCGTCCCGATTGGTCAGACGACCTCCGCGTCTTCAGAGAGAAATCTTTGTGTTTCTGAAGCTCGAGTTGTCCCTGAAACACACACAGCCTGATGATCAGAGGTCAGGGGTCAGAGGTCAGGGCAGCAATGTTCAGCTTTATCATTCATCCTAATTTCAAACATGAAATACTATTTAGCGAGGAAGTACAAGGGAATACTACAAAGTACTGCCACAGTAAAAGTAGTAGCACTGCAGTGTTAGTACCCGAGGCTGGCGTTGTGCGTCTCGTATAAAGTATTATGACAGTAACAGCAGCAGTACTGCAGTATTCGTAGTGTTAGTACCTGAGGCTGTCGTTGTGCGTCTTGTACTCCATGATGGTATTTGCTGGAAGGTTCAGGACTCGTCTCAGTGTGTCTCGGATTCTCGACGTCGTCGTCTGATCATTGGACGTTTTGTTCCAGATGGATAAGATGTCCTCCTGAAAGCCAGACAGACAGACAGTTTAATTGTAGTTTTACTGCAGTAATACAGTAGTATTAATATTGTACCAGTTGAAGTACTGTAGTACCTGGAAGCGTATAGAGACCACAGCTCCACAGATCTCCTCCCCAACCATGAATTGTTCCCCCACCATGGCGAGGATGATGTTCTCCCAGAAACGACTCGCCAGACCTTTGCGGAGACGAATGATCCACTTCCCCCCGCTGCGGTTAAAATCGTCCTGAAAGGGGAGGGGCTGACCTTTAGTGACACTTACATAATATGACGCCACAGTGGTATACGTATGACAGAGTACCACAGTGGCAGTGCAGTTTGCGCACAGTGTGACAGCGTTACCTCCCACATGGGTTTGATTCCCTCCTTGAACAGGTGGAAGTCACTGTGTCCGCTCAGATCACCTGGGCGCACCAGGTGACTGTAAAACTTCCAAAACTGCTCCACCTGAACACACAGTATTGATTATCTGTTATTCTTATTGATTATATGTTAATAGCATAAATGATCTGTAATGAGGAAAATGTTTACGGACGTTATAAATCAAGTGACAATTAGAGTCATTTTGTGTGTGTGTGTGTGTGTGTGCGTTTGTGTGTGCGTACCGACGCTACAATGCCGATCTGTCTGATGTTCTGTTCGTAGCTCTGAGAACTCGCAGGACGAGTCGGAGTTCGTCTGCTGAACCAGAAGGTGTAGTTATACTGAAGAGGGTGTTCACCTACACCTGGACACACGGTCTGAGTGAGAGAGAGACACAGGCAGAGAGATAGACAGGTTCATACGCCTGGGGGGGAACACAAAAAATAGAAATTACAGCTGAGTCAGGAGCCCACAACAGGGAGGGGAAAGTTGTGTCATCGGTGGTTGCCGTGACAACGACACGTTCAAGACGCTGACACGTGAAGAGACACACACAGACTTTATGGAAAGAAAGATTGAAATTGACACCTTGCGTTGGTTGTTGTTGTTGTTGATGTTGGTCCCGTCACTGTTGTCATGGTGACACTCCAACTCCCCCTGGTCCTCCTCCTCTCTTGTACTGAAACACAAACAGGAAACGTCTAATGTCACGACCACTCAATCTTTTTTTTATTACTGATTATTGATCATCACAACTACTAAGTTCTGAAATCATGAATTAGTATGGAGACACTTCACTCTGATGTCACGGGTGTAATAAACGGTAAATAATCAATCGTGTGAAAGACAAAGGCGTCCGCTCAACGGTTTCTTCTCAGTTCTGTTTCTACATTTACTTTGATGAGACACATGAAGACAACATTGTCCCACAGCGAGTTCAATCAAACACAGAGTTTAACTGTCCACGTCCATAACAACAGGCCTATAACAAAACGTCTCTATTTGAGACGATCGATCAATAAAATGAACATAATATACATTAACCGTAAGGTTGTATAATTCTTTTAGATTAAAAAGCTGATTCTGATCAGCTGATCACAGACACGATGAGATGAAAACACACATTGGCTCTTTCCACATCACCACAGTTTAAACCTCGGTCTGACGTGTCGACGTCTCCCAGGTGACAGAAAAAAACGATTCAACGGACTTCATCCATCGAATCGCAGTTTAAAACGCGTTAAAACACCAGACGACTTCGAGAAAATCCGATTTATCCAATAACTTCTGTAGGTGAAGTTGATGCTAACTGTTAGCCGTTAGCTGTCGCGGTGCTCCAGTGGTTCGCCCGCTGATTTGCCGGTGAAATGTCGGTCTTACCACTCCAGCTGGTTCATAGCGGCTCCGTCGCCCTTCTCTCCGCTGGAATTCTGTGTTGTATCAACTTTATTTCTTTATATCTCTCCACTTTTTTGTTTCCTCCTCCTGGTTTCCACTCGTGCGGCTCCGGCGCTGCTGCTCGACACTGCGCGTGCGCAGCGCCAGTCGGACGGAGAGCCAGGAGGGACTTCTTCTTCTTCTCTGGTTTATGGTGGATCGCAAACCAACCTTTTAAGGTGCATACCGCCACCTACTGTACCGGAGTGTGTTACTAATAATGGTAATAATAATAATGAAACAAAGACAATCAAACAAACAAAAAATATACAAGAAAAAATAAATACAAATAAAAAATAAAAAAGGAGCCAAAAGGGACTAATTTAATCCGCCACTTTTCTAAATATGAACGTTTCAGAGAAGGAACAATACAAAATCGTATTTTGTCTTTTGATGTGAAATATTTTTTTGTATTTTATTTACTTTATACATGGTCACCACGGATTTGGCTGTTCATTATATTATAACAGTTAATCAGTTAAACAGTTGCCACAGTCGGAATGTGCTTTAATAGAAATACTGACGTCATAAGAAAACGTATTCCTGTTTTCTTATAATTTTTATGAGTTTCTCTTTATCTGTTATCGATTCCTTGTTTTGAAGACAGAAAACAACCTATTCCAAAATAAACAAAACAAACGTTATTATTAGTATTATACGGTGAGCACATCGCAGATCTTTTGGGAAAGGTTGGAACTGGAACAAAAAGAAGTTCTCTTCGTCTTCGTCATCTTCATCGTCGTCCTCATGCTCCTCTCAATCAAGCCCAGTTTAAATACAATGTTTATATATTTAGCTCATTATGTTGGAATCCGAATGTAATTGTTATTAAAAATTAGGAGCCATTTTGTGTCTTATTAGTCTCGTGTTGCCTGCGTTCACTTGTAATTCCCTCTTTTGCACAGTAGGGGGCGCCCGAGTACAAGGAAAGAACAGGGTCAGAGCATATCATGGAATCATTTGTTTGATTGCTGCTGATATTTTTACTCCATCTTATTATATTCAGATGGAAAATGAAAAGTGACATAAAATAATATTTTAAGGCTTAAGTTTTTTAGTTTTTAAACTTTATTATTAATGTAAATGTAACAATGTGACAATGTAAATAATAAAAAGGAAAAGATGAGTCTTTGAGTGTAAAGCTTTGACAGAGTTTTGTCAAAGGAGGCTCTGATTGGCCTGCAGCGTGTATTCTTCATCACAACATTTTTAGAGAAAATATGTTTAATATTTTATGAAAAAAAAGGGTTTAATAAAATCTCAACCACGATCAATAATTATCACAAATCAATACTCGACATTTAGAAACTGATCACATCAGCCGTCATGCCTGTTAAATACATAAATCAATCATCAATACATCAGTCTACAAAATAATCCGTAATATCGATCACATGGAAACAAATACATCCTGTCTGCTCACCTTCAGTCACTACGATAACCGGCACAGTCGACGATGTCATAAATCAATAAATTGACCAGCAAGCAGCAGGGTACAGGCTCGGGCCGCCTTATAGGTCGTCACGGTCACCTATAAGTAACAACCTATACCTATACACCTGTCGCGTCTAGGCCAGTGGCCAGTCTCAGGCTGACCTCTGACCTGAGCGGAAACAAACCTTCACAGTAAAAGATGGGCATCGTTGCCCTTTGACCCATCAGAGCGTCACTTGATGCTACGCTACGCTAACTACAAGCTACTTACATTTTTCCAGTGCAATAGCTGAGCTTACTCATGAGTAACTGTGAGTTAGAGGGCACCAGCTCAGGAGGGAGACTAACAATGCTAACTAGCCTAGCACTATTCATCAGAAACTAGAGGCCAACAAACACCTGATCAGGCTCACGGCTAAAGAGCAGCTGATAGGTTGTGATTGTCGTCTGACGACTCTGATCCCTGATAAAACTCCATGATATGTCGATTCAGTAGAAGCTAGTTCAGATCAGTGCAGGGTGTCCGACCGTTAGCCAATCGGTAATCAATAATCACAACGTCTTCGAGACGTCAGACAGTGAGTCACCAGCTGTGGATGGACACAGTTGTAGTGAAGTTGTAAAAAACTGTAAATTGTCTTCACATTTTCTCTCGCCAACGGACAAGGTCGTAATATTTATTCATGAAAAAGTCCATTTTTAAGAAAAGAGTTTTTAGTATCTCGGAAATAAAGAGATACAATTGTTCTATGAGGACATGTCAAAATATTTGATAATGTTTTGAGAGAGAAAAGTTAATATATTAAAATCAGCAAAGTCAAGATGCTCTCTGTAAACAGTCGTAATATCCTGTTGGTTCAAACTTCAGATATTTTCTGATGATTCACTTTATTCTACTTTTTGATTCCCACAGAAAAACCATTGGTTCGTTTGGTCTGATCTCAGCATATTGTCTCCACCCACAGCTGCACAGCACTGCTTTCCTATTGGTCACAACTCCTGATTGTCGTAATCAAAGTATTGATTAGTTATTGGGGTTTTATTGCTCTCACAGTGACCACAGTGTTCACTTTGCTGGTTTCAATAAAGCTGGTTTCATTTGAATTCCCCCAACAAATATCAGTTGATAAAGTTGCAGTTGATTCTCAATAAAGATTGATTCAAATGTACGCCACAGCGATAAAAGTCTTTTTCCTTTTAAAACGCCGCATTCAGAGCAGCTAACAGCTAACAGACTAACTGTGGCTCCAACTGGAAGACATGTAAAAACATCAACGCCTTAATCGTCCTCTTTTCCCAGAATGCCTTTGGCGTCGTCAACCACCCTCTGACCTGTGACCCTGAGATTCATGTTGCTATGACAACCATCCAACCAACACGTCAGCGTGATGCTAAAACCTACAAAAATCGGAAACTTTATCGTCGTTAAAGACGGTGGAGTACACACATGGTGTCTGTGCGTGTATGTGTGTGTTATGTGTATATATATATACACGTGTGCCATATATAAATGTGTGTTATGTATAAACGTGTGCTACATATACTTTTTATAGGTCAATGTTCGTTGGGCATGTGTCGTATGGTGTGGAAGATCCAGTCCATCTTCGTGCTCCAGCCTCCGTGATGAGCGTCATTCATCTGTTTGGTGAAATACTCCAAGGCCTCCTGCTGGCTCTTCTCTGTGAAGACAGACAGGCACACAGACAGGTAGAGAAATTGATTCAAGACTACTTCCAGACTGGACTACTGTAACTCATTACAGTTAGGGTGTTTCTTAATGAGTCTGTGAAAAGCTTCCAGTTACTCCAAAATGCTGCAGCAGCACGTGTTCTTATTGCGACCAGAAAAACAGATCATATTTCTCCTGTGCTCACATCTCTGTAGAATTCAGAAAAAGATTCAAAACCCTGCACCTCACATACAAAGCCCTTAATGATGTATTGTCCCACTAGATCACTTCTCTGTCTAAATTCACGATTACTGTGGTTCCAGAGTCTCTAAGAGGAGAACAGGAGGTAGAACCTACACTCCCCATCATGCACTGATCACTTCTACCTCCCTCTC
Organism: Scophthalmus maximus; assembly: GCF_022379125.1. Classification (NCBI taxonomy): domain Eukaryota; kingdom Metazoa; phylum Chordata; class Actinopteri; order Pleuronectiformes; family Scophthalmidae; genus Scophthalmus; species Scophthalmus maximus. Next base: position 7,085,145 of record NC_061526.1, read on the forward strand.
TACCCGTCTTTCCCTCTGCCTGTCTGTCTCACCCAGGGCCAGGGTCTTCCTCAGGTAGGCGATGTCGTCGAAGCTCTGCAGTTCCGGCATGCCGCAGCCCAGCAGCAGGGAGAAGAGGTTGATGAAGAGGCTGGCGTGCTGACGGATGGCGAGGTAAGCTTTGTAACACATCTCCTGGAACCTGACACACAGACGGACAGACAGACAGGTAGAAAGAGAGTGAGACCGGCCGAGAGGCAGACAGCAGTGAGTGGCGTCAGACGGACAGGCGCAGTGCAGGCGAGACCTCTCGAACTCCTTCGTCTTGGTCGACTCCTGGACCCCTTTACTGATGACGATGAGGAAGTCCTGCGTCAGGACGAAGGGAACGCGCTCCCTCTTGTACCCAAACTTCTTCTTCTTGTGATCAAGGAAGTGACCGAAGTCGATGTGGAACAGCTGGAGGAAGAGGAGGAGGAGGAGGAGCGTGAAGAGGAGCAACAGCTGGTGGAAGAGGAAGACGAGGAGGGTTAGAGAAGGACTCACCTGTCCGTTCTCCTTCACCATGATGTTTGAGTTGTGTCTGTCTCCGATTCCCAGGATGAATGTGGCGACGCAGTAACCGGCACACGACCGGGTGAAGAGGTCGATGGCCCGGTCATACCTGAGAGACACACAGGTGGTGAGACAGACAGACAGGCAGCCGGACAGACAGGTTCTGAGACAGACAGGTACTGACGCCTCTCCGCGGTTCTTGTCCTTGATCCAGTGGTGCAGGGTGTTGGAGTTGAACTGCAGCGCCCCCTTCAGGCCTCCTTTACACTGGATCTGCATGATGGTGAAACTGTTCTTCACCACCTCGATGAGACCCACACAGTCTCCAATGGACAGGCAGCCGTACGGCAGCATGCTGACACACAAACACACACACACACACACACACACACACACACTCAGTAAGTCAGGTGTGTGATTGATGATGTCACAGACACAGTCTCTGAGGAAGTCACGGTTTCTCACCGCAGGTCCAGGCCCTGGTTCTGCCAGATGTTCTCCATGATCTTAATGATCTGCAGAGTCAACATGTCCTGGCGCAGGTCTGAAACACACACAGTGCACACTACGTTACCCACAACCCCCCTGCACGGGACCGAGAAAAGTTCCATACACACTACATTTCCCACAACCCCCCTTCCAGCATACGTCCGCCGTCATCGACTTTAGCGTTTTCAATTGACAGGAGGGTTATCATTAGCGGCGAGCTAACTACCGTCGCCGTTCTTGAAGATGATTTCGTTGTTGGTGAAGAGCAGCTCGGACATGATGTCGGGGTTCTCCCAGTTCAACCACAGGGGGCGCTTCGCTGAGGACATGATGCGGCACTCCTCCAGACTAAGGACGCGACAAACAAGATGACAACTGTTACACATTGGTCATTGATAATCACAAACAACTTCAATAATTGTTGGAATTCTGATACTCGTGATTTCATGTGATTTCCCCAAAAAATGAAGAAGACAAAAACCATAAAGTCCAAGTAAGTTTCTGTAGATCTGTGTTATGACACCAGTCAGTGATGGTGTCAGTCAGTCAGTTGGTCGGTCGGTCAGTTAATTAGTTCGCTTAAGAAGGGTGAGTTGGTTACCGGAGGTTTCCCAGCTGGTGAACCGGGTTCAGAGGAGACACGAATCCCTGCAGAGCCTCCATGTAGTCGGGACGAGACATGTGCTCAACCAGGAACTTCATCTGAGTCTGACAACCAATGGCAGAACAGCGACACATCACTATCAACCAATCACCGTGCACAGACACCTCAATTCATCGGAGGCACGAAAGACGGCTTTTACTTTCTGCGTCTCGTCCTTCTTCTCCTGTTTCAATGTGTCGGTCAGGTTCACCAGCTTGTCCATGGCTTCCACCTGAACACACACACACACACACACACACACACACACAGTCAGTTTCAGAGATACGCTGACCCCAACGCGTTCAGTGGCGTGTGCGCTCACCTGTCTGTTCAGGTGTTTCAGGTACATGCCACAGGCTCTGCAGAAAGCTTCCAGCAGCAGACCGAAGCGCCGGGACACCGTCTTATTGTGCATCTCTGACCTGTGAGAAAAAAAAAAGATTTCAACAAGAAGCGAGAAAGATCACTCGAGAGACCTTCGACTGACGAACTGTTCCTGTACGCCGCGGGGTCGCGCGACTTACTTCAAATGCCAGAAGAAAAAGTGTCCTATCCTCTGATTGGTCAGAGCTTTCTTGATCAGGAAACGAGCCAGAGGGTTGTCCAGGTACATCTCGTACTTCAACACCTGCAGACGCAGACGAAGAAGAAGCGCTGGGTTGGTTTTGTCTGCATCATACATGTGTCGTCATGCGTTGACGCCCCTTGACTGATGATACGAACGCAGGCTGGTGAGATTGGATTGTGTAGTTTCTCTTTAACAATTTAGACTATGGTTCAAACACGTCTTGTGTTATTGATCGAGGTGCAATCTGGTGGAATCTCACAGGTCGATCCTCTCAGGCCCAGAGACGTTGGAGGTCTCTGGGCTGTGTGGCTGAGTGGACGTACCTGTACGAGCTGCAGCAGGTACTGCGACAGCTTGTCGTCCGTCAGACCTTTGACCAGGCAGCGCAGAGCAAACTCTCTGACCATGGGATCGGGGAAGTTACAGTCCAACAACTCCAGAGCCGACTCCGGCTCCATCAGAGGCCACTCCTTCAACAGACAGTACATCTGAGGGAGGGGGCAAGAGGAGGAGGAGGAGGAGGAATGATGAGTAAAGAATCCGTAAAGAATCCGTAAAGAATCCGTCATCACCGCGAGAAAAATACTCCTTTTTTTCTTTACCTGGGACGCTTCGTCTCTTGAATTCCATTTGACGGACATGAGCAGCTTGGGAAGAGACTCTGGGATGTTCACACAGTAATGTCTGCCGTGAGACACACGCGGCGAGAGACAGGCAGACAGACAGGTAGAGAGAGCGACAGGTAGGAAGACAGAGACAGGCGGAGAGACAGGTACAGGCAGAGACAGACAGGTAAGGACAGATAAGTAGAGACAGTGACAGGTAAGGACAGACAGGTAGAGACAGGTAATAGACAGGTAGAGAGACTGACAGGTAGGAAGACAGAGACAGACGAATAATCAAAGACAGAGGCAGACAGAGACAGATAGAGACAGACAGGTTAAGACAGAGACAGATAGAGAGAGACAGACAAACAAAGGGACAAAATAAGACACAAGTGTCGAGAATTAATGACAGGCAGAGACAGAAAATGACAGAAGAATAATTTTTTTTGTCTCTAGTCTATGTGTAATCTGTCCACATGAAGCCCCGCCCCCCCGTGTCTCCCATGTCTCCCGTCACCTGTGTCTCCAGAGGAAGTCCTTCTCCTGCTCCGACAGTTCGTACAGAGGATCTTTGGAGCAGAGACAACGGAGCTGCTCCGCATCAGCCGCTGAGACGCTGACGTCGCAGGCCAGACGACTGGTCTGAGACGGGGGGCGGGGGCAGGTTGGTTAGAGAGAGACATGTCCACAAGTTGAATATATATTTAAGTAGTAGTTGTGTATATGTGTGTGTGTGTTACCAGTCCGGGGCAGTAGTTGTAGCCCAGCTCTCGGCTGATGGTCCAGTTGGCGTGCTCTTCGATCTGCTGCTCATCGGGAAACACGACCGTCTGATTGAACCAGGAGAACTCCAGCTCCACACAGGGAGTCTCCTGCGGGGGACCAGGCAAATCAATCAATTATTGATGGGCTCGACCTGGATCACTCACACATCCTCATTGTCATGGACGGTCAGACAGGCAGACAGACAGGCAGGCAGACTGAGGAGCTGTGTACCTTGTTGGGATTTGAACCGGCGACTCCGATGGGATTAAGGAGGTCCTCGAGGCCGTGAGGGACGGGCCAGAGGCTGAGCGCCACTTTACCCGAAACCAGGATGTCCTTATAGTCAAACAGGTTCACGTTCCCCCAGGCCAGAGGACAATGTTCCTGACAGACAGACAGACAGACAGACAGGTGGGGGGGAGACAGGTTACTTAGGAGCTTGCGGTCTAAGACACGGACAGGGTGTGATGCGTCTCCTTCCTTTCCTACCTCCTTGGCTCCTTTCCTTCCCTTCACAGAGCAGATAGACAAGCAGATCCGGGCCGAGCGAGGGAGGTCAGCCAGGTAGATGTCGTAGGTCAGCCACTCGTTCCACCTGCAGACAGACAGACAGTCGGACCGAGAGGTGGAGAGGCAGACAGACAAGTGGTGTGTGTGTGTGTGTGTGTGTGTGTGTGTGTGTGTGTGTGTGTGTTACCTGGGGTTGGAGCAGGGAACTCTCTGTGTGTTGACGTTGTCACATAGCGGCTCTCCGCCGTGATAGATACCTGTCCTCACATAGATCTACACACACACACACACACACACACACACACACACACCATCAACTCTGCAACATGTTGGTGTGAGTCTCACCCTCAATTTAACAGACATTAATGTTTACTGTTAGACCACAAAGACCCAAGACCACCAGAAACTCTAAACCCCCACAGAGACGGACCACAGAGATCTGGTCTGTGACAGACACGACTGGACAATATGATGAGAACGTCGGACGACTTGAACACAAACAAAGAGCGACTGACGAAGAGCAGAACCCGACCTTGTCGATGTCTCGGATGTTGACGTTGACGTAGGTGGCACAGAGCAGCCGGACCCTCAGCAGGGTGTTGAAGGCCCACAGAGAGCGAGGGGGGGAACCGTCACCTCCTCCCGGACAGGGGGACGGCTGCGGAGTCCGACGACTGAAACCAAACAAACACAGAAACTTCCTCTGTATCCGTGCAAGCGCGAGGATTGGCCGCGACTCGAGTGTCAGGGACGCCGACTGGCTGCTGTGCTGTACCTGTACGAAGGCGTGACGAAGCCGGAGGCAGGTAACTGAGAGTAGAGGCTGTCTTTGGAGACGAGCATCAGGTGAGGGAGACGGCCCACGATGATGCAGGAGCGGATATACTGCAGGCAGACAGGTGGAGGCAGTGAGACGGGTGGAGACAGTAAGACGGGTCGTGTTTTTAGAGTGAGGTCGTTACCTTGTACTGACTGAGGGGATACTTCTCCAACAGGTACTCATCACAGCCGCACACCTGAAGAGGCAGACAGGTGAGTCAGACAGACAGACTGAAAGGCAGATAGGTAGTCAGACAGACAGACAGGTAGACAGACAGGTGTACCTTCAGGATGTACTGGCCCTGGTACTCTTGGACACACAGGCGAAGCTGTTGAGGTGAAAGGTGCATGGATCTGCTCTTCTTTCTGATGGACTCTGCGATCAGCTGCTCAGGTAAACTGTCATGACTCACCTGTGCGCGCGCGCACACACACACACACACACACACACACACACACAGTAGACCTTTGGTCTTCACTGATTGATTTAGTTCTCAGGTGGACGCAGGTGAAAGTGTTTTTATGAAGTTTTCACATGAGATAATACGTATCAAGACTGGGTGTTTTATATCCAGTCTATACAATTAGTCATTTAATTATTTATATACACACACATGTATATATATATATATATATATTATACATGGACAGTGTTCACGTTTTACAGCACTAAGGAGAAGAACTTTAACATCTGCAGAGAAGAAGAAGAAGAAGAAGTCAAGTATTTAATTTATTCACCTTCAGGGTGTATTTCTGTTTGGAGTTGGAGGGAGACACAATCACCCAGATGGTCACAATCAGCCTCCCTGCAGAGAGACAGGTACAGAGAGAGAGACAGGTACAGAGTGAGAGACACGTTCAGAGGGAGAGAGAGAGAGACAGGGACATCGAGAGGGACAGGGAACCTGATTCTGAACTGATCCATTTCATTTTTATTTTAGTTCCTGTTTCATCAAATTTCACAAACATTTTGATTCTATTTAATCAAAACATCTATTTTAAGTTGAACGAACTGAACCTGCATCATGAAGACGATGAATGTCACACTAAAGTCTCTAAATTAAAACGTAGCATCAATTTCCGTGGTTGTGTAAATGGTAAATGTATTTATGTAGAACTTTTCCCGGTCGTCAGGGGCAATGTGGGGTTTAGTGTCTTGACACTTCGCCATGCGGACTGGGGGAAGCTAGAATCAAACCATAGTGGATGACCCTCTCTACCTCCTGAGCCACAGCTGTCCAGTACAACCGACGCACCATACGACGCGTACGTATATTGTTAAAATCTGACATAGCTGCCATCAGAGCAGGAAGCAGGAAGTACCTTTGTCCAGCTTGCTGTAGATGTGCTGTGGCAGTTGGGGGCTGGACTCCAAGTTGGGGGGGTAAACATAGAGTGCCTGGCTGTGGGCCCCGCCCCCTTCCCGCTCCTCCATGGCCTCTCTGCACACGCTCAGTATGGAGCGCCGGAAGTCCTGGATTTCTGGGTCCTTCATCATCTCGAACTCGCACACGGGCATCCCGATGGCAAACCCTGCGGCAGAGGGGTAACCAACATGACCCTTGACCCCTCAACCGTCCCCCGAAACCGCCAACATTTTTGGAACCACGTCAGGACCAAACTAGCCAAGTCGGCCCTGACGTGTCGGAACCGGTTCGTCACATTTTGGTGATTTTTAACCAATGAAAGTTGTCCTACAATTGGCTGATGATGGGCGTTGTCGCGACCAATGACTGTGCCGACTCCGATGACGGTTGATGACCATCCAGTGAGGTGGGTCTTACCTATCTCTCGGTTCAGGATCTTCTCCTCCCTGTTGCCCAGCGGCTCGATGACCTTCAGGATCGGGTGAAACAGTCGGAGGTCGCAGAGCCGCCTCGTTTCGTCATAGAACTCCTCCCTCTCGGCCTCCTGGGTCACGCCCACGAAGATGTAACAGGACTCCTCCTGGCCAATCATAGAGTAGAGATTATATCACTGTTTTATGGTGGAGGAGGTGGGGTCACAGGTCAGACTGAGTGTACGGTACCTGCAGCAGGTGGTACAGCGGGTACTTCCTGGCCTCAGTGAAGAGCTGCTGCTTGATGCTGATGAGCGGAGTTTCTCTGAGACACTCAAGACTCACCATCATCCCTGAAAGAAGATCAGGACCCCTGTCAGCACCAGAGCCAGAGCCAGAGCCAGAGCCAGGACAGGACAGAACGGAACAACAAGAACAAATGATAAGAGTCCTACCATTGGGTAGGCAGCAGTCCACCAGGATCCGGGGAGGCATCAGGTGGAGCCCCCACAGTTCCCCTGACGACGGCCTGGGTGCCATGGCCACCACCAGTCACACACCACCTCACCTAAGCACTGGGCTACCTGGACGGGTACACAGACAGGTGAAGTCACACCCACCGTTTGTTCCTGTTTTCTGTGTGTGTGTGTGTGTGTGTGTGTGTGTGTGTGTAATGTTATATAAATTATGTAAACATAATGATTAATAATGTTATGTAAAGTTAAAAAATAAGGCACTTTTCTGTGTTATATAAATAATATAAATGTAATGAACTTAAATGTTGTATAAATAAAAAACATAATGAACTACACTATAAGAATTATACAAACATAATGAACAGTGTTGTATGCAATATATAAACACAACTAACTGTAATGAATTTTACCTTTATATGAATTAGATATCTGGCAAATGCTTAATGTTTTAACATTTGTAGAAAAAAAGGGAAGCTTGTCGTTAAACTTTCACTTTTGATGAAAATAAAAGACGTCAGAGGTCAGAGGTCAATCCTTACCCCGACCCCCTGACCTAGATCCTGCTGCCTTGACAGACTCACTGACACGTCCTTGTTTCCCTCTTTTCTCTCATCCTCCCCTTGTTTCCTCTGCCTGTGTCTCCTCCTCTCCTCCTCTCCTCATGACCTCAGACTATGATATGGTTGCCATGACAGCGGCGGCGGGAGCATCGCAGAGGATGAGACAAAAGAGACCCTTTGTTCTGACGCTGTCACTCACCTGGGCTCGAGCCTGCCGGTCCAGCGGTGCGTGCCTCCGGTCATAGCATCTGTCTGTCTGTCGGCCTGTCTGTCTGCCTGTCTGTCTGCCTGTATGTGTGTGTCTTTGTCTCCGGTCATGTGTGAACCAGTAGATGCATTCGTCACCGCCCCTCCGTCACCCTGACACAAAGAGGCAGAGTTCCGTTTCAAACCGTTACTAATAACCCGAGAACCTGTACGTTTGACAGTCTGTCTGTCTGCCTGTCAGTCCGCCTGTCTGTCTGTCTGTCTGTCTGTCTGTCTGTCTGTCTGCCTGCCTGCCAGCCAGCCTGTCTCCCCCTCTGTCTGCCTGTCTGTCGGACCGTCGGTCAGTCGGTTGCTGTGACCGGTGTCGGCAGCAGCAGCAGCAGCGGAGAAGCCGCCGGGAGCCGCAGAACAATGTGTTGGTGGGGGAGGAGGGAGAGGGGAGATGGGGGTGGGTGTCGGCTCATCCTGTCCTCTTCCTCTCTTAAAGGGCCAGCCGCCTCAGACAGGAGGTCTCACTCTGTCACAGTTACAGAGGCCCACTGACGTTTTGTTCCCAGTCGTCTACACGCCCACTCGTCCTCTCCCAGAGACTCTCCTGATGTTTTCCCACAAGGACTCACTCTGCTGTTCTCCAGATGTTAAAGACTCACTCAAATGCATTCCACTGACGTTCCCCAGAGGTTATAGACTCTCATTGACGTTCTCCAGAGGTTAAAGACTCTCATTGACGTTCCCCAGAGGTTAAAGACTCTCATTGATGTTCCCCAGAGGTTAAAGACTCTCGTTCTCTAGAGGTTAAAGACTCTCAATGACGTTCCCCAGAGGTTAAAGACTCTCAATGACGTTCCCCAGAGGTTAAAGACTCTCATTGCTGTTCTCCAGAGGTTAAAGACTCTCATTGATGTTCCCCAGAGGTTAAAGACTCTCGTTCTCCAGAGGTTAAAGACTCTCAATGACGTTCCCCAGAGGTTAAAGACTCTCAATGACGTTCCCCAGAGGTTAAAGACTCTCATTGATGTTCTCCAGAGGTTGAAGATTCACTCTGCTGTTTTCCAGAGGTGAAAGACTCTCGTTGATGTTCTCGAGAGGTTAAACACTCTCATTGACGTTCTCCAGAGGTTAAAGACTCTCATTGATGTTCTCCAGAGGTTAAAGACTCTCATTGATGTTCTCCAGAGGTTAAAGACTCTCAATGACGTTCCCCAGAGGTTAAAGACTCTCATTGCTGTTCTCCAGAGGTTAAAGACTCTCATTGATGTTCCCCAGAGGTTAAAGACTCTCGTTCTCCAGAGGTTAAAGACTCTCAATGACGTTCCCCAGAGGTTAAAGACTCTCAATGACGTTCCCCAGAGGTTAAAGACTCTCATTGATGTTCTCCAGAGGTTGAAGATTCACTCTGCTGTTTTCCAGAGGTGAAAGACTCTCGTTGATGTTCTCGAGAGGTTAAACACTCTCATTGACGTTCTCCAGAGGTTAAAGACTCTCATTGATGTTCTCCAGAGGTTAAAGACTCTCATTGATGTTCTCCAGAGGTTAAAGACTCTCATTGATGTTCTCCAGAGGTTAAAGACTCTCATTGATGTTCCCCAGAGGTTAAAGACTCTCGTTCTCCAGAGGTTAAAGACTCTCAATGACGTTCCCCAGAGGTTAAAGACTCTCATTGATGTTCTCCAGAGGTTGAAGATTCACTCTGCTGTTTTCCAGAGGTGAAAGACTCTCGTTGATGTTCTCGAGAGGTTAAAGACTCTCATTGACGTTCTCCAGAGGTTAAAGACTCTCATTGATGTTCTCCAGAGGTTTAAGACTCTCATTGATGTTCTCCAGAGGTTTAAGACTCTCATTGATGTTCTCCAGAGGTTAAAGACTCTCATTGACGTTCTCCAGAGGTTAAAGACTCTCATTGATGTTCTCCAGAGGTTTAAGACTCTCATTGATGTTCTCCAGAGGTTTAAGACTCTCATTGATGTTCTCCAGAGGTTAAAGACTCTCAATGACGTTCTGCCGATGTTAAAGACTCACTCTAACGTTCTCCACTGACGTTCCCCAGAGGTTAAAGACTCTCATTGATGTTCTCCAGAGGTTAAAGACTCACTCTGGCGTTCTCCACTGATGTTCTCCAGAGGTTAAACACTCTCATTGGCGTTTTCCAGAGGTTAAAGACTCACTCTGGCGTCGTCCAGTGTCCAGACTTCTGGAGGTATGTCTGAGGCCAGCAACACGATGAGAATGAGGTCACATATTTTTTTTTATTTTCCACTTTAAAAGCATTTAAATGCTGCGTTTGACTTCAAGTTTTTTATGACCTGTCAATATGAAGAATACAATATATTGGTTTCAAAAACAAAATAATCACGACATCTTTACGTCAGCGTAGGTACCTCTCTTCATTCGCTTTTCCACCACATTTTTTATATCTGCCACTGTCTGAAACGGATATCTAGTGTGAAATCAATCACGCTGCCATCTCTTATCGTTTTGTGGCCGCAACCATAGCTCGACTTCAATGTCAGGCCTGCGCTCATTCCTCCACGAAGGTGCTCCGGGTGAGGACGGGGGTCTGGGGACGGAGGACAGGGGATGGGTTCAGATCCAGAACAGGTCAAGGTGGAGACAGGTCACGGTCAGATGTGTGGACGTGTCCGCAGGGGACAGATGTTCAGATTGACAGTTTGACGACTGGAAACTGTAACAAGTAGCATCATTCCTGTTGCTACGGTTACATCTTGTGTGACTTCTGCCAGCCAATCAGAGAGCAGGGACAGCCCTAATACTGCACAGTAGCACAATTCATCTTAATCCTGTTTTTGTTTTTCAGATCACCACAATGAGTTTGTGTTTGTGTGTGTGTGTGTGTGTGTGTGTGTAGGGAGGGGGCGGGGCCCGTTGGATTAAGGATTTAAGTGTTTTCTCTTTTCTGTTTTTGTTTTCGTTAGAAAGCTGCTTATATGTTCATGCATCAGTCAGAATAACTAAATATTCTATTCTATTTAATTTGAATATATTTTTTGTGTTTATTTTGTATTTAATATTGCTATATACTTTATTTGTACTTAATTCATGTGTATTTATTTGCATACATTTAATTTATCATTATCATTCACATCTTCCATCATCATCATCATAATCCCCATAACCACCATCATCATCCCCATTAACATCATCATCATCATCATCAGCATCATCATCATCATCAGTCTGACCCACATGCCAGTTAAAAACATTAATTTATTAGACTTTACTCTTCATCATCATCACACATAACATTTGGATATGTCACAGCCATTGTAAAAATCCTGTTGCCATGGTTACCATTAGTCACGACAACGCTCGCAGGTGAGTGGACGAGGGGAACAGTAATCTGAGCAGTAGGATGTTGTGTCGTGTATCAGTGGGATGTGTGTTGTGTCTGTTGTGTCAGTGTGTTGTGTGTCTGTTGTGTGTAATGGTTAGTGCTTAGTGTGTTAGGGTGTGTCAGTGTGTGTGTGTGTGTGTGTGTGTGTGTGTGTGTGTGTTTGTGTGTGTGTGTGTCAGTGTGTCAGTGTGCTGTGTGTCTGTTGTGCGTCAGTGTTCTCAGGATGAGGTTCTCTCTCTCCAGCTGCTCGTTTTTCTCCTGCAGTCCTCTGATTTGTTCCCTCAGAAGCTCAACCTCCTCCCTCACCGCCAGCATCAGGTGACTCTTCACCAGGTCCTACACACACACACACACACACACACACACACAGCTCAGTGTTAGACAGAGATCATGGAGAATGTGCAGATGTTTTACTCTAATTCAGCCAGCAGAGGGCGCAGTCGCACCAAATCATCATTAACAATGTCAAAACAGCAGGAACAAAAATGAGGAACTGACACCGCATCACTTGATCAGAACATGTGATGTAACACATCTTTGGTTTAACTCCACCCCAAGCCCCTGAGCTTGACTCCACCCACTGCATCATTCTGGAAAAACAATAGTTTTACTGGGTGGGGTTTGAAAGGGAGGCAGGGTTGGATGTGAGTGACAGTGTCAATTTCCTTTTCCCAGGTGTGTGTGTGTGTGTGTGTGTGTGTGTGTGGCACTGCAATAGCCTGTGGGAGGAGCGAAAGGAAAAAAGCTACACTACTGGAATAAGACTGGCCCACAGTTTGTCTATGAACACCATGACTCCGCCCACGTGTGATTTGAGGGCCGAACCAAACGCTCTACTCTATGTCAGCATTGACCTCGCAAGGTCCCGTCCCTGTAGAAGAAGACTTTCATGATGGAGAGAGAAGTTTTGTAAACAAACAGCTGATCATAAGTTCAGGAGGTCATTTAAACTACAGGAAAATCTGAGGAGGAATCAAACTCACCATGGCCTGTTGTATTCTGTTGTCAATGGCAACCAGACTGTTATTGGTTGGACTGTGGAGACAAAGAGACAGACAGACAGGTGAGAGACAGACAGACCTTCAATCAATCAATCGCTTCAGTTCTGATCAATAAGGCGCTCAGACATGTCGGCATGTGTCAGTTCCTCCCTCTCCGCTGGGTTGCCATGATTACCTGTGGCAGAACAGCAGCAGTGACATCATGGAGGCCTCTGACTGCCGTCCAGTGGGAGGAGCTTGAACAGGGATCGACCAATGAGGACGAGGAGCGGAGGGCAGCAGGGGATTCTGGGTTGACGGGGACATGTGACGGTTGCAGCTTCTGGCCTGGGCCTCAGTGATTGGCCAGGACTCCCTGACGCCTGACCTGCCATTTCTGGTCTTTCTACAATCCCGCAGCACAACAGGTGCCTCTGGTCGCCTAGCGACCAGCTGCAGAGTCCTGACAGGGAGGGGCGGGGTCGACGGAGGACGCCGTTGAGGACGAGAGCGCGGTGCGAGGTCAGAGAGGGGAGAGGACGGCCGCTGACGTCCCGAAATCATTTGCTTCGCAAGATCAAACATCTCCAACCAACCAGTCCACCATCAGACATGATCCTCCGATTAGAGGTCAGCTACTGCAAGAACACGCCGACCAAAGACAATTCAGATCATCCAGTCAACGACACCAGTCCGCTGCGTTGTCCTCCGTTCACGTCTGATGTCCCTTTCTGAGGCGCGTTGTCCTCCGTTAACAGAAAGACGGTCTGTGATTGGCTGGTTCTCTGTGATGTCACAGAACCCCTAAAACTATGTCCAATCAGACGCAGCTGCCTCAGAACATTGATCCAGATGTTGACTTTAAACTAAACTCAGAGTTTCTGAGTGAGAGACATCAGGTCTTCATGTCGACCCGACCCCCCCTCCCACACACATACACACTGCTCTCTGATTGGCTGCTGTTTCATTCCAGCCCCTGCCCACTCCCTGCCACAGCCAATAGGTATGCGGCGGCGAGATTCTGCTGGTGCCCACACAAACACACGCACACACAAACACAGAGCTCCATTCATTCACACTCACACATCGCGTCAGCTGACCAACAACAAAATCAAACGTTTACAAATGTTTTCTGGATGAGAAGCCGAAGTTGGAGTGACGACGAACGTCACGATGATTCAGGAAATCATCACCGCAATTACCAGCGTTCTGGTATTTAGGTGTTAAACAGTTGACGATGGTCCAGACGTGTCGTTGGGTGCATTTACACATTTGTGTAGACGCAGAGGTAAACAACAACAACCTGACGTACAGGTAAACAACCAAATAAATAAGACAAGAGAAAAGTCACCTGTCGCTCGCCTGCAGGTTGAAGATGGTTTGGTCCAGACTGAAGGCCGCAGGCGTCAGTGTGGGGGTCAGTGAGGGATGGTGTGATCCAGCAGGGGGGGAGCAGGGCTGAGAGTGAGACAGACAGTGAGACAGTGAGTCCTCATCTCCTCTACACCTCCTTTTCTCCTCCACTCTTCTTCTTCTCTACACTTCTCCTCTACACCTCTTCTCCTCTACACTTCTTCTTGTCTACACCTCTTCTTCTTCTCTACACTTCTCCTTCTCTACACCTCTTCTCCTCCTCTACACTTCTTCTTCTCTACACCTCTTCTCCTCCTCTACACTTCTCCTTCTCTACACCTCTTCTCCTCCTCTACACTTCTTCTTCTCTACACCTCTTCTCCTCCTCTACACTTCTTCTTCTCTACACTTCTTCTCTACACCTCTTCTTCTTCTCTACACTTCTCCTTCTCTACACCTCTTCTTCTTCTCTACACTTCTCCTTCTCTACACCTCTTCTTCTTCTCTACACTTCTTATTCTCTACACCTCTTCTCCTTCTCTACACCTCTTCTCCTCCTCTACACTTCTCCTCTACACTTCTTCTTCTCTACACCTCTTCTCCTCCTCTACACTTCTCCTCTACACTTCTTCTTCTCTACACTTCTTATTCTCTACACCTCTTCTCCTCCTCTACACTTCTCCTTCTCTACACCTCTTCTCCTCCTCTACACTTCTCCTCTACACTTCTTCTTCTCTACACCTCTTCTCCTCCTCTACACTTCTCCTCTACACTTCTTCTTCTCTACACCTCTTCTCCTCCTCTACACTTCTTCTTCTCTACACCTCTTCTCCTCCTCTACACTTCTTCTCTACAACTCTTCTCCTCTCCTACACTTCTTCTTCTCTACACCTCTTCTTCTTCTCTACACTTCTCCTTCTCTACACCTCTTCTCCTCCTCTACACTTCTTATTCTCTACACCTCTTCTCCTCCTCCACTTCTTCTTCTCTACACCTCTTCTCCTCCTCTACACTTCTTATTCTCTACACCTCTTCTCCTCCTCCACTTCTTCTTCTCTACACCTCTTCTTCTCTACACTTCTTCTCTACACCTCTTCTCCTCCTCTACACTTCTTATTCTCTACACCTCTTCTCCTCCTCCACTTCTCCTTCTCTACACCTCTTCTCCTCCTCTACACTTCTTCTCTACACCTCTTCTCCTCCTCTACACTTCTTCTTCTCTACACCTCTTCTTCTCTACACTTCTTCTCTACACCTCTTCTCCTCCCCTACACTTCTTCTTCTCTACACCTCTTCTTCTCTACACTTCTTCTCTACACCTCTTCTCCTCCTCTACACTTCTTCTTCTCTACAACTCTTCTCCTCCCCTACACTTCTTCATCTCTGCGCCTCTTCTTCTCCTCTACACATCTTCTTCTCTACAACTCTTCTCCTCCCCTACACTTCTTCATCTCTGCGCCTCTTCTTCTCCTCTACACTTCTTCTCTACAACTCTTCTCCTCCCCTACACTTCTTCTTCTCTGCGCCTCTTCTTCTCCTCACCTCCTCCTTTCCTCCTCCTGCCTTTATCGCCCTCAGACTCCACAGATTTACAGAGCTCATTTAGCTCATATTTTCCAAAATCCAAAGAAAATTTTCACATTTTTAATTTTTTTTTCCCTCCAGATCCAAGATCCAACCACAGATAACTTATATTTAAAACAAGTGTCTGTGTGTGCGTACCCGTCCGGCATCGCCAACATCCAATCGAAGAGGAGGAGGGATGTTACGTGGGTGGGGCGGAAGGGGTGAAGTACTGGGGTCCACGCCCTGCGTTCCCATTGGTTGCTTGTGGTCCTGGAGCCAGGTGTTGATTGGCTCTTGGTGTGTCGGGGAGGGTGGCCCGCTTCGTATTTTGAGCCCGGCCCCCTGCCTACCTCTGATTGGCTCATCCAGCAGGTGGGCAGTGTGGTGGGTGTGGATTACGCCTCTGTCCCGGCCAATCGTCTCCAGGGACTCCAGCGAGTGGGCGTGTCTCATACTGTCCATCACCCGCCTGAACCCCTCCACTTCCTGTCGCTCCATAAAGTCTGTGCACATCCACCGCCCCCGGCGATACGGCTCAGACCGCCCGCCGCTGCTGGCCCCGCCCACTGCCAGCCTCACCAGCCGGAACCTGGAGGGAGACCCCATTCGCTGTCCTAGAGCATCGTGGGAGATGTACTTCCTCTTCAGAGAGGGTGTGGTCGGCTGGGAGGAGCTTCCCCGTTGACTGAAGGATGAGGGGGCCTCTGATTGGAGGATAGTCAGCACCACGCTGGGAGACGATTGGCCCGCCGAAGTTTTGTTGAACTCTGATGTCACGCTGGTGATCTGGAAGCCACTCCTCTTTTTACCACCACTCATCCTCACACACGCACGCACGCACACACACACACACACACAGATTTACTGAAAAACAAACAAGACAAAGAAGCTCATGAGCATGTTTCATTGAATAAAAGTTTAACCTTTGACCCTGAACCAGGTTTAGGGTCTGACACTTGTTCCGCTTGTTACGCCATCGAGGCTTAAAGGAGACATATTACGCTCATATTCAGTTTCATAATTTGAATTTTGGCTTATTACTTGAAAAGGTTTACATGCTCTAATGTTTAGTAAATGATCAGTTTCCTCAGACTGTCCCATTCCCGCAGCTCCTCTCTCCAGCCTCCGTCTGAAACACTTGGGTTTTAGCCCCAGTCTTGCTCTGATTGGCCGGCTGGCCCACTCTCTTGTGATTGGACAACCGCTTCCAGCGCGTGTAGGAAGTTATCTCTCTTTACTCCAGCTTTGTTTGAGGCGCGCCAGACTAGCCGCTAGACATGCTTTATGCACTTCCGTCAGGGAAGTATTGACCGGACTACTGACGAGGCGTTTCAGGAGCTCCAGCTCCAGGAGCAGTGTTTTCTGTCGCGGAGAGAAGCTGCGTTTACTGACCTTTTTTTTTTTACTTTGCAGAGCTTTTACATACACACCAAAAAAAACTATAAAACACAGTAGAGGAAAGAGAAGATACTGAAAATGCATTTCTCCTTTAAGAACTATCCTCACTAAGTGTGTTAACTATTCCGCCTGGTCAGAATGGGAAGTAAAGTCAAAATATGAGCCAGTATCAGAGGGTAAAGCAGTACAGTAGTGGGCAACTCAATGTGTGTGTGTGTGTGTGTTATCAGTTCAGGCTCTGCTGGATTTCACAGGCCTACATCTCCGTAAGTCAGTTTGTACGTTGACCTACTGCTCTGTACTTCACTTTACTTGTACTCTGAGTAATTGTAATCCGAGTATTTGTACTCTACTTGTACTTTAATAGTTTTCTGTATCAGCGTGATGAAGGTATCATCACCACTGATCATATATATACCCCTGTCGTTTGCTTGATTCATCATATTAAAAACATGAATCTGTGGCGGAACTGTCGTATATATTGATTATTGATTGGTGTTTACAGCAGCCAATGGCAGTGGACGGTTTACGTCCCTGTGCAGAACTTTATTAGTTCATTATTTTAATTTCATCTTTAGTATCATCTTTGGGGGGAGGGAGTTTTTATTATTTGTGTTGTATTGTTTTTATTTAAATTTCTGTATATTAACCCTGACTAATTAATTATTAATGAACACCTCTGTTAGTGCACGGGCACCTTACGGTGTGACGTTACGCCGACGTCATCCTCGTGAACCCCCACTTCAGTGTACCAGGCCCTGGCGCGCGAGCCCGCTCCTGAGCCGGTTCAGCGGCGGCGCGCCTCTCTGCGGTGACGTCACGAGCGAGCGCGCTGACACAATTGGTCCATTGTGCTCGCGGCGACCACAGCGTGCGCGGGGCAGCGTGCGCGTCAGTCTCGAGCCCGGGGGTCGGGAGCGCGCACAGTTTACGGAGGTTAAAAAAAAAAGTTTCACCAGGAAGTGTCAAAGTTGTTTTCCTCTGCAGATTTTAATCCGGTCTTCTTCTCCTTCTTCTTCTCTCGAGGAAAACAGGCTCTCCTGACTCCTGTCACAGCAAACAGCGTGTCTCTACATAGCACCCCGTGAGCGGCCAGAACACACCTTCCTCTTCACCATCGTCATCATCATCATCGTCATTATTGTCATGATGTCGGGGTCATAACACAACCTCGGTCCGGGTCCGTGAGGTCAGATCCGTATCAGCCATCCCTGTAGCTCATTAGAGGACGCGGGACGTGACCGGCGAGTGACCGAGCCGCGAGCAAGCAATGCGCGTGCACGCGAGCGTCGAAGAGGAAGGAAGAGCAGCAGGAGGAGGAGGAGGAGCAGGAAGAGGTCTCACTCTTATTTCATTCGTCAGTCAGTAAAGTTTGATCATGATTGAAGGTCGTTGTGTTGTTATGGTGTTGTTGTATTTTTGTTGTGTTGTCGTTTGTGAGTCTGTGGTTACCGAGTCCAAGTTTTGATTTACTGTGGCGACCTCTCGTGGTCAGGACAACCTGATGATGATTGATGATGATGATGATGACGACTTCCTGATCCGAGTTCAGTGCGTCTGGTGAAAGACGATGAGAATCAATGGCGCTCCAATACCATGACAAGTCACCATGACAACGAGTAGTTAAAGAGCTGAGGAGCCAGAAAGGCGGACGTACGACATCGTCGAAATCAACCAATCAGACAGTGGCAATCGCGTCTGTTACATCATGATATGATCATCATATGATGTCACTTTTTTTTTTTACATAAACACAACAAACAGAGACATCACACTTCTTAGCAATGCCCATTAAAATCAAGGAGCTCTTCTGGCACTGGTTAGCGTGGCCCATTGGAATCACTGAGCACTGCAGTGTCGTCATGGCGATGTCCAGTAGAGGAGCAGTCAGTTAAAACTGACAGTGTAACATCCACACAGCCTAGACAAATGACAGCCCGGGTGTCGGGTGATGGTCAGGCGTTTATTCACAGTTCGTTTACAGGTCATGTCAGGTGACACGTGCGGGTCATTTGAAGGTCAGGTGCTGGTCGTCTCGGAGGCCGTAGGCGCATTTGTGCTGCTCGAACAGGTCGCTCAGACCCTGCAGGTAAACATCATGAAGAGTGTTGATGTCCTCACTGCTGGGACTGGGAGTCTGGGTGACCGAGATCGGCTTCCCCACTGAAAACAGAGAGAGAGAGAGACATAGGACATCTCAGGGGCTAACTGTTGCTAACGTGTGCGTAAACACAGTAAAACTCACATCCGTCCTCATTAGACTGGATTAAAGTTGAGTAAACATTGGGTTAATGTTGAAACAAGTCTAGGCCCAACGTGAGAGTGGTGTTAGCGGGAGGTTGCGGTCGTACCGACGGTGTGAATGGACGTCCTGTACGGCATCAGGCCAAAGTTGTACTGGAAAACTCCTCTGGCGTGAAACAGAGGCATCGCTACTCCCATGATGCTCTGCAGACGGTTCTGTGGACACATGACTGCATGCTGACATCCCATAATGCTCGCACAAACTCTATACACAGTAGCTGGGGGAAAACAGTAACGCTGTTGCTAAGCAGTGACTTTAGATTCTAACGTCCACGGGGCTGAACTCTGACCTGCAATGTCCTGAGAGGAGAGCCGGCGGGATTCTCCATCTGATCAAACAACTCGTTTTCTCCAAAAGAAAAGACTGGGACCAGCTGAGCCCTGAACACGCATACACACACACACACACACACATTTAGTGTACTGTTTATAGCTCCGCCCTCCCGAGCACGCTCCAGATATGCTCCACCCACCCATGTTTGAGAGCCAGTTTGATAAAGCCCTTCCTGTTTTGCACCTAAAACAAAAACAACAGATAAAAACAACGAATAAATAAAATTTTACATAGGCATTAATAATTGGTTTTAATGTAGTCAAACCAACCTGCAGCGTTAGAGCTCCTGGTCGAGCGTCCAGAGCCTCCGGAGCTCCGCCCACCGCGAGGACGGCGACGTTTCCTCCTTCGGGACGGCTGACCAGGTACGACAGGCTGGACTTAGAGCTCGACACCAGACCTGACAGACAGACAGACAGACAGGTTCAGACAGTCAGGTTCCTGAACAATATTTCATTTCAAACTTTCGTCTGAGATGGAGGAAACAGTTAGAGCCTGAAACTTCCATTAGTTCTGCTGCTGTAGGAACTACAACTCCCATCATGCACTGATGAACTAGCAGGGTGATGCGTCTGGATTAATGATCAAACTGATGGATCGCTGCAGAGACAAATGAACCCCGGTGATCCAGAGAGACGGCCAATCACAGAGCAGCTCTCTGCCTCCTCCTGAGCTGACCTTTGACACAGTGTCTGTTTACTTAAAAGAGACGAGTGACAAACTATCAGAAAGGAGCATCGGTCCAGGCTTCAAACCAAGGACCCTGAAAAACCTGAACCCTGACTTTAACTCAGAACCCGTAGTCAGACAAGTACACACAGGTATACAGAAAGGTGGGCAGACAGGTTGTCAGACAGCTGCAAAGACAGGTAGACAGACAGGTGCTCACCTCCACACATGATGTATTCTCTGAAGAGTGGGACTCTGAACCAGAACGGCAGCATCAGCAGGTGAGATCTGAGTCCAGGAAACAGACGAGAGAAACCGGTCGACTCCGTACAGAAGTTACCAAACGCCCCTGCCACAAGAACCCCTGAGAGACAGACAGGCAGAGAGACAGACAAGTCAGCCACCAGAACCGCTGAGAGACAGACAGGTTAGCCACCAGAACCCCTGAGAGACAGACAGGCGAGAGACAGACAGGTTAGCCATCAGAACCACTGAGAGACAGACAGACAGACAAGAGACAGACAGATCAGCCACCAGAACCACTGAGAGACAGACAGGTTACCGACCAGTAGCCCTGAGACACAGACAGGCAGAGAGACAGACAGGTCAGCACAGCCACCAGACATTTTCTCACCATGAGGATGAAATCCAAATATGTAGTTTTTCTTTGGATCCAGGTCGGCAGTTTTAATCAGCTGCAGACACAAATCAATAATCAATGAGCAGACAGTGTATCAGCACTGATTGATCAGATCAATACTGTAGACCACCTGATCTCACCCTTATAGGGAAGTAGTCCCTGAAGTAGTCCCAGATGGTCCAGCTCCTGACCCATCCTGACCTCCGACCCCCACAGGTGGGCGTGTCCCAGTCCAGCCACAGCCAACAAGCATACAGCAGGGCCACCGTCCACCAATCAGAGAGGGCCAGGAGGATGAAGACAGCCAGACAGCACTGAGCTGAGAGAGACAGGCGGGAGTAGAGACAGACGGCTTAGAGACAGACAGGTGTGTGTTTGTGTGTAGAGACAGACAGGTCTGTGTGGTGATGACAGGTGAGAGATAGCCAGGTGTGTGAGAGACAGGCAGATGAGAGACAGACAAGTGCAGGGACATACATGTGTAGAGACAGACAGGTGCAGGTACAGACATGTGAGAGACAGACAGGTATGTGTAGAGAGAGACAGGTGGAGGGATAGACGTGTGTAGAGACAGACAGGTGTGTGTGTGTGTGTAGAGACAGACAGGTCTGTGAGAGACATACAAGTGCAGGGACAGACGTGTGTAGAGACAGACAGGTGTGTGAGAGACAGACAAGTGCAGGGACAGACATGTGTAGAGGCAGACATGTGTGTGTAGAGACAGACAGATGCAGGGACAGACATGTGTAGAGACAGACAGATGCAGGGACAGACGTGTGTAGAGACAGACAGGTGTGTGTGTGTGTGTGTGTGTGTGTGTGTGTGTGTGTGTGTGTGTGTGTGTGTGTGTGTGTGTAGAGACAGACAGATGCAGGGACAGACATGTGTAGAGACAGACAGGAGCAGGGACAGACATGTGTAGAGGCAGACATGTGTGTCTTTCTGCCTGTCTCTGTCTGAGCCTGTCTGTCTCTCTGCCTGTAGAGACAGACAGATGCAGGGACAGACATGTGAGAGACAGACAGGTGAGTGTTACCCAGAGCCAGGAAGGAGAACGTCCACTGCAGGACGGCGGCTGTCTGCAGCCTCCTCCGCAGCGGAATGTTCAGCGGGGCAAACTCGATCTTCATGCCGGCGGACGCTCCCCTTAGCCCGGCTTGGAGCGATGCGACTTCCCGATGTCTCCGCCTGGACGTCAGAGCGTCGCTGTGTCTCTCTCTCTTTCTGCCTGTCTCTGTCTGAGCCTGTCTGTCTCTCTGCCTGTCTGTCTGTCTGTGTGTCGGTGTGACGATGTTTTCTCCAGCAGACGGTGGTGATGAACTTTTCTCTTTGTTAAAAATGAATATAATCCATAACTCCGAACTTAGTCCGAGCAAACTTTCACATACACGCTCGCCCCCTCTCCTCCACCGCGCATGCGTACGAGAACCTCTCCCTCTGGGCGCGTTCCTCTCAGCCAATCAGAGCTCGTGACGAAAAAAATGTCTGGAGTGAGGTGCGTTCACGGAAACGTTGAAATAAAGTTTATTTTTAAACACTACGAAACAGTTTGAAAGTTAGTTAAATGTGATGAGAAACGTCGTCCAGTGGATCAGAAAGAGCTTATACTACATATACTTCCATTGTTGGTACAATTATCATTATTATTCTAAACTTAAACTAAACTAAGACACTGTAAATCAATGTGATGTGATAAACTGGTTTATTACTTCAACTTAAACTCTGTGATGATTAACATTTCACCCGCTCAGTGTTTTGTAAGTTAACATTGTGAAACGACAGAAATACAGAACACGACTCTCAACACTTTGGTTCGTGTTTCACCACATCGCGTTACATCACATGAGATTTATAGACCTTTCAATTTGTGCTTATTCAAATAATTAAATCATGTTGTTTTAGCTTTAAGAGAAAAGTTATACACACTCACACTGGGCTGTGTATGTGTGTGTGTGTGTGTGTGTGCGGAAGGTGAAGTATTTAATCAAAATTTTTAACTGAATGCTGGACGTTTTCTCTCATGACATCAACAGTATCACTGATCAGAATCTGATTCATCAGTATGTCACTATGGCAACGTGTGTGTGAGTGTGTGTGTGTGAGTATGTGTGTGTGGAAGGTGAAGTATTTAATCAAAATTTTAACTGAATGCTGGACGTTTTCTCTCATGACATCAACAGTATCACTGATCAGAATCTGATGCATCAGTATGTCACTATGGCAACGTGTGTGTGAGTGTGTGTGTCTGAGTGTGTTTGTGTGTTTAGGGTGTGCTATCACGTTTTTTGTTTAAAAAACTTAACCTGTTTAACGGAATGCTGCACATCTCCTCTCATGACACACCAGTATCACTGATCAGAGTCTGATGTTACAGTAAAGTCACTATACCAACCTGAGTTGTCAATGTTGTCTTCAGTCTGTTGCCATGGTTACACCTGATAAGGCGGGTGCGCCTACTTATAGGTTGAACATTGGACCAACATGACGGAGGCGTGTTCTCAGCTGGACTCATCATCATCATCGTCATCTTCCCTCTGACTATTTCTTTTAGCTTATGAGTGAAAAGAACATTGACGTTCCTTCTCCTCCGTATGCTGTAAGTTCAGGTGCATTATGGGTAATGTAGGGTCCACTTTATTTTCTGTTGTGCTGAAGGTTTTATCAGAGTCTGATTTCTGCTTTCAAAAAATTAACTTATAACTTTTTTTACTGCTTACAAAATAAATGTGATGAATTTTCATTTGGTCTTTTTAATAAGAAGGAAGAAAACTCTGAAGCAGTCGGTTGTTTCTTTAAGACACTTTGAATTTATTAAATTGTTTGAGGTTTAACAAACAAACAAACAGTACAGCAGTAGTGTGGGTGAACATCATAAATAAATAAAACAGAAGCTCAAAACTTTCACATTTTCTTTTTCAGAATATTCAGGACATAAAACAACGGATTTTGACGAGACGTCTGCAGGATCAGGTTTCTCTGCTGGATTCTGGATCAGGCAAGTCAGTCTGGGCTTCACAGACCTCAGTCTTGGACCGAGAGACAGGTCTGGTCGAGTGTCCACGGTCTGAGTGAGGCCGGAGTCGGATCACGTGTCCCCCATCCAAGTCCAACCAAATAGTCTCCTTAAAAATACTGTGCCTGAGTTACAACTGGACTGAACCTGGACTATGCCTGAGTTACACCTGGACTGAACCTGAGTTACACCTGTACTAAACCTTAGTTACACCTGGACTGAACCTGAGTTACACCTGTACTAAACCTTAGTTACACCTGGACTGAACTTGAGTTACACCTGGACTAAACCTGAGTTACACCTGGACTAAACCTGAGTTACACCTGTACTAAACCTTAGTTACACCTGGACTGAACCTGAGTTACACCTGTACTAAACCTTAGTTACACCTGGACTGAACTTGAGTTACACCTGGACTAAACCTGAGTTACACCTGGACTAAACCTTAGTTACACCTGGACTGAACCTGAGTTACACCTGGACTAAACCTTAGTTACACCTGGACTGAACCTGAGTTACACCTGTACTAAACCTTAGTTACACCTGGACTGAACTTGAGTTACACCTGGACTGAACCTGAGTTAAACCTGTACTAAACCTGAGTTACACCTGGACTGAACCTGAGTTAAACCTGGACTTAACCTGAGTTACACCTGGACTGAACCTGAGTTACACCTGGACTGAACCTGAGTTAAACCTGTACTAAACCTGAGTTAAACCTGAGTTACACCTGGACTGAACCTGAGTTAAACCTGGACTGAACCTGAGTTAAACCTGTACTAAACCTGAGTTAAACCTGAGTTACACCTGGACTGAACCTGAGTTAAACCTGGACTGAACCTGAGTTACACCTGTACTAAACCTGAGTTACACCTGTACAAAACCTGGGTTAAACCTGGACTAAACCTGGTCTAAACCTTGACTGAACCTTGACTAAGCCTGAGTTAAACCTGGACTAAACCTGAGTTAAACCTGGACTAAACCTGGTCTAAACCTGGCCTGAACCTGAACTAAGCCTGAGTTAAACCTGGACTAAACCTGGTCTAAACCTGGCCTGAACCTGGACTAAGCCTGACTTACACCTGTACCTAAACTGGACTAAACCAAAGTTAGACCTGGACTGAACCTGGATAACTCCCCAAACCCTTGGACTCTGGTATTCTTGAGAGCTGGATCAGGTCCAACAGTTGCCGGGGGGCAGATTGAAGTTTTATAGACAGATCCACTTCAGTCACAGCAGATCCCAACCTGTGGAGGAAACACAAGGTGTGTCACTGGACGGACGGGCGGATTGTCTGGGGGGGGGGGGGTCCATTACTTTTGTGTCCATTACCTTGCTGGTTTTGACAGAACAACAGGCTGAGAAACAAACTGAGTAGGATGATCAAGAAAGCAGAAACAAGTCTGCAGAGACAAAACATGGAACATATGTTTCACAACTCGTGTTCATCAACACAAACACACACGCACACGCACGCGCACACACGCACGTGCACGCGCACGTGCACACACAGACACACACACCAGCTGATTGGCTGATCTCCAAATCGAGTGTTGAAAGAATTAGAGTTGTGGTGAAAATTAACTGAATTCAAACCCGGGAGGACCTGGTTACTCTGGATTTGATTCTTTTAATAATTGTAAATAACCTTTGTTTTGAAGGTTAAAGTTCAATTAAATCATCAACTGAGCAATATGATCAGTGGGTGGTTTGATGGTCAATATGATCAGTTGATGATTAATAAACATAGTTTGATTCTTACATAACAGTGACGACGATCCACGTCTCGGGAGCAGAGACTGAGGACGAGAGACGAAGAGGAAGAAGGGGAAGAAGGGGAAGAAGGAGAATAAGTGAGTCGTCCTGTGCGAACCTGAAGGCGTCACAGGAGACTAAAGGAGTTAACGTTCTCCTTTCAGGTGAGTTTACCTGCAGGCGGAGCAGCGGGTGGAGCCGCGGGTGGAGCTGTGGTCCTGTTGCCACACACAGAGTCAGAAAACGTGGAACACTTGACCAGAGTGTCCTGACGAACAGCTGACAGAGGACAGATCAATACAGCGATCAACACAGTGACTCTGTCAGTCAGTCAGTCAGTCACTCAGTCAGTCTGTCTGTAACCTAGTCTATGACTCTGTCAGTGACTGTTTTGGCGGTCGGACCTCATGATGTCATTGTTGTGTGTTTACCTGAGCAGTCGGAGCAGCGTTTACAGCGGACGCCCACCGCCTTCGCTGGACTCGCTGTGCAGTTCTGCATCACAAAGTAACCTGTGACACGGGACAGACGAGGACACGGGGGGAGGTCTGTAGCTGCACACTCAGATTTGCAATCTTTCAAGGACGAACATGGGCAGAGTCGGCTACCTTCTGGACACGTCGGACACCTGATGGGGCCCTGACAGCTGGGGTCAAGGGTCATCAGCAGAAGAAGACATGTGATGCTCACCTGGTGAGGAAGAGAGACGTGGTGAGAAAAGGCGGCGAGGTTAGGAGAGGAGATGATGTGGAGACTCCTTTCCTTTCTCATAGGAAAGTCCAGTGTACACTATGCTAAAGAACATAGGAAAGGAAGCGTTGAAGCTCCTCGGCAGCTCTTATCATGGCTGACGATCAAATACTTCCGGGGAACTTCAAGATTCTGCAAATTTGACAATTCGACCGTACCCAGCTAGACATGGTGAGGAAAGGAGGGTTATGAAGCAAGGCATCCCGAAGACAGGACACAGGGTTAGGAAATGAAATGTGGTTTGGATTTTTCTTTTCAACCAAACAAACACAAACAAACTCTACAAACAAACTCTACACCACCACAGAGAGCTTGAACCTGTCCCTGTATGCTGCTAAGACGGTCAGAACTGTTGAACTACTCCGTTAACTAAATTTATGTTCGGTTTCTAGAGTTTAGGACAGGCGACACGAGGTGTTCTAGTGGACTGGCCCCTGGATCCCGTCCTGGTTCTGGTAGCGATCGGGTCTCCACTGCTCTCACTTTGATCTGCAGCGTTCCAATCTGAAAACACGTCGTCGTCGCTCTCTGTTTGTCTCTGTCTCCTAGCAGTGACCTGCCACCTGCATACCTTGGCAAGCCCTGCCCCCTGCACAACACACCTACCTGCAGCAAAACACACCAGGAGACGTGCTGCGTTCGGGGACAGTTCAGAGAGCACAAGAAAGCCAGGTCCGCACCGAGAAAAACACTGAGCACAAACCTGCCAGGCCTGAACTGCACCTGCGGGAAGATACTACAGATGGACCTGGACAGATGTCCAGTCAGTCCGCATCTGACCAGGTCTACACCACAGACCCCTACAGTTACACCTGTCAAAGGTCTAGATCCTCATCCTGTTCACTGTTGTTCTATGTTGGAATATTTATTTTTTGCAATCAAAACTACTTTGAACCATGTTCAGGTTCTCGTTGAACCACAAGCAGCGGCTGTTCCCTGTCCGCACTCACCTGGAGTTCGTCCATCGCGTCCTCAAAGTGACACCAGGAGCTCTGTCCCGCACATAAATGCTGGAGAGGTTTCCTGGTCTCCTCCCCCCACCACACTGCTCAGCCACGCCCCCTGCTGCTGACGTCGCTGCAGGTGATGTCAGTGAGGAATTATCACAAAAACCTGATCACTGAGTCCTGGGGTGCGGTCGAATTGTCCACTTTTTCTTCTGAAATCCTGAAATGACCTGGAATTTTTGCATCGTCAGCCATGATTAAGCGCTGTTCCAATTCTTTAAATACTTAGAAAAAAAAGGTGCTTCAATGCTTCCTTTCCTGTCTCCTGTAGCATAGGCTACTCTGGGCCTATGGAAAGGAGAAATAGAGGCCCCACAATTCATTGCACCGTGCACGAACGTAAACGAATAAAACCGAAGTAGAAGAGGAAGAAGAGGAGTGTGAATATCACCCAGTTGCCTATGAAGCATTTCCATCTTACGCCACACGGTGGTCATGTGGATAGATGAAGCGAAAATATTCAATAACACCGGGAATATTCTCGATAATGCCAGGAAAATACTCGGTTACAGAAGGAAAATACTTGGTTCCATCATCAGTTATAATGCAGACCAAAAGCTTGACCCTAACCCACGAGGGCGAGGCCACATTCACACAGGCAAGAAACTCGACTAAGACAGGAAGTGAAGCACCAGGCGCACAAAAGGTGTGTCCCAACTCAGGCCCCGCCTCCTTCGAAAGCGACACCCAAAGACTGATTTTTGCGGCGCGACTCATCCCATTTAGAAAGCTCCATCGATGCAACCATCGATCCAACAGGTGGATCCTTCCCCGGCCAAGCCTATCCCAGGATTCTATGAAAGAGGAAAAAAACTAAAAAACAAAGATCATAACAAGAACCTAAACCTAAACACGTACCGGGATGGGCCATACAACAAAACCTTTATTGACCGACACCAGCAGAAGGCGCTCATGTTCACAGAAGAAGATCAGACCCTCAACAACCAGAATGCTGCTCGCATTATGGCTAACCCTAACCATGACCCTGACCCTGACCCTGATCCTGACCCTGACCCCTAACCCGGGCCATCGTCACCTCTTATCACCTGTCGACAAACATCAAGTTTAGAAAGATTGCAGGTGTCTGCAGGTGAATGAGATCTTACGTGCGTTACGACTGTCCTACCTCCGTCCCCCTGGTTACTGCGTTCAACTCAAAACTGTCAGACTAAGAAGAAGAACAAGAAGAAGAAGAAGAATCAATTTAACAGGAGTTTTTCATTAGGAAGGAGAAGAAGAAGAAAAAGACGAAGAAGAAGAAGAAGAAGAAGAAGAAGGCGGAGGAGGAGGAGGAGGAGGAGGCAGATAAGAAGAAGAAGAAGAAGAAGAAGGCGGAGGAGGAGGAGGAGGCAGATAAGAAGAAGAAGAAGAAGAAGAAGAAGAGTCACTTTAACAGGAGTGACAGGAAATGTAGTTTTGTTTTTAAACTGGTCAAACCTCCCGTCAGTAGGGGGGCGGTAACGCTCTTATGAGCTGGTTTACAAACCGACAACAAAAATTCAGAGAAGAAGAAGAAGAAGAAGGAGGCAGAGAAGAAGAAGAAGGAGAAGGAGAAGGGGTGAGGAGGGGGAGGTGGAAGAGCTGTAAACAGGGTGACGACTGTTTCTTTTTTTTCCGTGTGTGTTCCGTTCGCCGTCGCTCGGTTCCGTTTAACGGCACACGGCGTAGAGCAGCCACCCGTTGGCTGCGGTCATGCCCGCGGCGGCGATTGTTGTGGTTAGCCTCGCTCCCGCTAGCTGCTAGCATGTAGTGTAACGGTGGCTCGGTGTCCATTATCGGACACGCCCCGCTCGTGACTGCGCTCTGAACGCCGGCTGACCTTCACTGAACAGTCGGTCCGTTGATACCGATGCGAGCTCACTTCCCTCATCGTCAGTGTGCAAACGGTGAGACCGGGAATGCGTGACCGGAGGTCGGCTGTCCGGTGCGGGGAGGAGGAGGAGGAAGCAGAACCAGACTCCATTCTGAAAATTGCCTATTTGCCTATTAAGTATTTTGCATTCATCGTTACATCTGGAACAACAATGAAGACTTTGTTGGAATACAGCGGTTCTCTGAGTCTGTTCGTGTTGTCGTTCATACATTCGGTGAACGCCGAATTGAAAGGCATCAATTAAATGTTTATAAAACGTTTTGTACGTGTCTGTATGAGTTCTCTCGTTGAGCCGAGAAGTAGAGAAACTTTAAACTGCCTTGTATTTGTACGGTGTCTGGAGTTTCTCTGTCTGAGGCATATCATTTTACAGACAGTACAGTCCGGATCTGAATAAGGAAACCATCACACTGACGCTCACCTGTCTGTATGTTTGATCATCAGGTCCTCCGTTACCGTGGAGACCGCTGTCATCAGGGGGGCACACAAGCTGACGTTGCCATGGCGAACAGCACGGAGCTCCACGCTCCAGACCAGAGCTCTTCTCCGGAGGAGGAAGAGGCGGCGGCGAAGAAACCGGCTGGCCGCCGGCCCCGCCGGCGAGCTGCCGTCACGCTGGGGAGGCGCAGCCAGAGAGGCAAGAAGCGTGGCCCCCCCGTCGACAAGCGGCGGGGGGGCCCGGGCGAGAAGCGGCGCGGTCAGAAGGAGAAGCGGCGCGGTCAGGAGGAGAAGAAGGAGGGCGTGACGGTGAAGAGGATGTGGAGCGGCGGCAAGCGGCAGTACTGCGTGTTCTGTCGGCGGCCACAGGTGAAGATCGCCCGTCACCTGCTGCGGAAGCACACGGACGAAGCGGAGGTGACGGCCGCCAGCACGCTGCCAACGGGCTCTAAACAACGCCACCTGCTGCTGGAGCACCTGCGCTGCCGGGGCAACTACCTGCACAACATCGAGGTCCGTTCACCTGTCTGTATGTTCACCTGTTTGTCTGACTATCTGCCTACCTTGTCTGTCATCTTACCTGTCTGACTGTACCTGTCTGCCTCCCTGTCTACCTGTGTGCCGGTCCCCCAGGTGATCCGACAGGGCAGCGGGGAGATCGTCCCATGTCGCCAGCCCTCGGAGGAGGTTGATGCGAGGAACTACCTGCCGTGTCCGCTCTGCCTCGGCTTCTTCCTCCGCTCGGATCTGTGGAAACATCAGGCGTCCTGTCGCAAGAAGCTGGCGTCTGACTCCTCCAAGAACGCCGCCTTAACAGCAGAGACCACCTCGGAGCCCGTAAAGGACACCACCTCCGACTCCTCCAGTAATCCCTTCTGTGATCGGACAGACGGTGAGACCCCCGGCTCCGCGGAGGACACGCCACCACCGGACCCCCCAGGAGACACAATTGCAGCGGAACAGAGCGGGACCTCTGAGACTGTGTCCAAACGGCCAATTACCGCTGAACCCAGTGGGGATCAGAATGCAGCCTCTGACTCCGGCACAGACCAGCCAAGGAAGCGCAGTAGGGTCCAAGCAGCAGCGTCCCGCCTCCTTCCGATTTCCGGCGGTGCGTCGGAGAGCTGCAGCGAAGTCCTGCACCGCATGAACCAGGACCACATCTCACATCAGGTCTGTCCACCCGCCGAACCTGTCTCGACACACGTCTGTCTTTTACCCGTCCTCTGTGTTAATTCCACGCTTCCTCACTCTGTCCAGGTCAAATCTGATTGGTTAATCTGCAAATATGGAAATAAGTTGATGGGGAACCAAGACGGCAGCCAGAAGAGGTACGACTACGTCAGTCAGAAACTGAGGGAGCTCGGGAGGTTCCTCCTGGCAGCCAAATCTCTGGACTCTGATGTCCACACGCTGCTCGATGTCCTGGCCCCGGGCCGCCTCAGCCTGGCGCTGGCCGCCGCTAGGAAGGCGTCCGGGTACCGGTGGAGTCGCCCTCCGCTGGCGGTGAAGACAACACTGAAGACGGTTTGTGAGATTGCCATCGGGGAGAGTTTGCAGGACGGAGACTGGGAGGCGGCAGCCAAAACCACCGACTTCTACCACATGCTGGGAAGAGAGTGGGACAACCTTGGGCTGCTGAACCCCGACCCTGACACAGGTAACACCCGGGTCGACCCTCGGGACTATATGGTTAAAAGTTACTAGGCTGAACTTTGACCTGATCAAGAGGAACCGGAGGTTGATCATGTCTGTGACTCTGGTAATGGAGGCTCTTACCGTTTTCTGACAGCTCGTCAGGGTTTTACAGATTCATATGTGGTACAGGATCAATACAACTCTTCCTTTTTTTTCTCTCCCTCTAGTCGCTCCTGAAGGCGGAGCAAAGACAAAGAAGCGACTGGTCCAATCACGGAACGAAAAGAAGTTGTGTCAAGAGGCAGACGCAAGTCCAGAGGGTGAGTTCTCGACAGAGGTTCTACAGGCATTCAAACATGACGTACATGCCCACAAATATCAACAAGTACTCATCGCAACGCTGAGCCTCGAGCCCAAATCTGGCCACAGATTAAAATTTAAACTATCAATTTTTACCCCTAAAAAGTACAAATAATAATTAACAGGAAGCTGTAAAAAAACAGATCTGTACTGGGATGTTTAATAAACTCAGCAAGTTAAATCATGTCAAATGTCCTTTTTCATTGGTTATGTTTGTTCCTTTTGCTTTTTTTTATTTATTTATTCATCACTTTTAATTTTCCTTGTGCGGGGAATGGGGGGGGGGGTAGTCTTACTGATTGTTATAACTGTCATGATTGTTATGACCACTTTGCTGCACACCACCGGGAGCCTCAAAGTTATGTTCAGGGTTGGGTAGTAACGGATTACATGTAATTAGATTTGAAAAAATAAGTAACTATAATCAGACCAGATTACATGTGAAATAATGTATAATGTGATTATAGTTGCTTTATCAAGGACTCAATTACATTTTGATGATGTCTTTAAAATATGGCAATTTTAAAATCCCAATAAATATTTTAAAAAGTATATTACCGTGTACATTACTTAACAGTATATGACTGTGTACAGTACTCTTGTGATGTTGGCAAATTCGTTGATGTTTTATTTAATTTTTCTACGATTTATAGATAATGACGATACATTTTTGTTTGTTTTGTAAATCTTGAATACACTAAATGCATTTCATTTGCATTGAAAAAGTTTGGTGATGTACAACTGTATTATTTTGGTTGCCTCCATTTGCTTTTTAGTATAAGGTGAAAAATGTTCAATGTTTGATTTTGAAGTAATCCAAAAGTATTCATCTTTGATCACATCATTTTTGTAATCCTATGGATTACGTTACTGATTACAAAAACTGCCATGTAACTTCAATCGCAATCAGCAACTGACTACAAATGTTTACAAAGTCTTAAAATGTAATAACTGTAGCGGCCCAGTAGATGGTACTGTTTGACCCCCCTGTCTGTCTCTCCTCACCTGTCCGTAGTTCCATCAAACAGCAGTAACAGACCTGTGAGCTCCATGGTTCCACCAGAGTCCAGGCTGCAGGCTCCAGGTACAGGTGGGTCCCCCCCCCCTGGATTCATGAATCCCTCACGCATGTATGTTCAGTAGGTCAGTCTCATATTTAAAGGGACCTGCATTGTCCTTTCAGTCCCCGTTGCTCCCAGGAAGGTCCGGCGCCGCCCGTGGTCGTCTGCGGAGAAGGAGGCCATCTGGAGACAGCTGGGGGTCCACGTGCTGGTGCAGACCGTGCCGGGGAAGGAGGTCTGTCAGCGCTGTCTGGACCTGGAGCCGGTCCTCAGGGGGCGACACTGGAAAGACATAAAGAACCAGGTCCACAACCAAATCCAGAGCCAGAAGAAGCAGCAGTTCCATGCCCAGATGGACCTTCAGGAGAACCAGGAACAACCGAACCAGGAACAACCTGACCCAGTCCAAAACCAGAAGAAGCAGCACCAGCAGCACTACCAGGCCCAACTAGACCAACAAGGAAAGGACCACACCGAGAACCAGAAGAAACAGCAGTACCATGGCCAGATGAATCAACATGGCCAGGACAACATTCAGAATCAGAAGAAACCGGAGTACCACATCCAGATGGACCACCAGGACCAGGGCAACATTCAGAATCAGAAGAAACAGCATTATAATGTTCAGATGGACCACCAGGACCAGGACAACATTCAGAATCAGAAGAAACAGCATTATCATGTTCAGATGGACCACCAGGACCACCTCCAAATTCACAAAAAGCAACTGTGCCATGCCAGACTAGACCACCAGGACCACATTCAGGTCCACAAGAAGCAGCTCTACCAGATGGACCAGCAGAGCCAGGGACTGCAGTCCACACTGGACCGGGACACGTCTCTACTGACGGGCACGACATACGGGCCCGATGGGGCTCATCGAGCCCCGGGACTCTCGCTTGTGGAGCGCGACCTCGTCATCAGTCCATATCCACTTCCGCACAGAGCCCCGGGGCCTCACATGGACCAGCTGCTGTCCAGGACAGAGTGGACCGATGAGGCTCTGGCCCAGAACTACCCAGTCAGCAGGCAGCTGGCCAGGAACCTGCTCCAGGATCCGCCCACAGGAGGACCCCCGCCCAATCCACACTCTGGACATGTCCACTTCTGAGGGACTGCCCCCCCCCCCCATGAGATGTAATGCTTCCTTATACTGATCACCTGTCCCTAAACTTCTGGTACAAAATAAAATCGACCTTTTCCATCACAGGAACGTAACAACCTGTAGCTTTCTGTTAACTTAACTTCGCTGAGGTTTAAGGTCACCACATTCCAATCACGTTTCTCACATCCAGTCCGAGTTCTTTAATACCGCGTGCGTCTGCTAACTCCAAATCCAATTTGATACCGAAACGTGGATTTTAAAAATGACGTGAAGAAGAGATGTGGGTCCATCTCTGTCGAAGTTGCCGGAAATGACAGACACTCTGACTGTACAGTGGTGTTAACAGTTGTTGCTTCACTTACTCGTAAACAACGTGAGGTCGAGTACCGACACACAAACAAACCAATTAACCATATTAAATTTTCACTTGTTGTTGAATTGACAGAATTATGTTTTCTTGTACTATGCGGTGAACAGCTGTGTTGTGGAGTAGGTCAACCTCCCTTATCTTTATACTGTGTTTACAGCATCATACTGAGTCAAACTGACTACGTCACCACAAAAAAATCACAGAAAGCATCGGAGGGGTGATGTGTACCATATAACGTGAAGTGACGTATATACTGCAGCCAATATACGCTGTATATGAACTGTTTATATACTTTATTTGTCATGTCACAGTCAGCAGACAGACAGGATTCAGTATAAACTTGCGACACGTTCTCGTCAGGCAGAGCTCGGCTGAGCCATATAGGTTCATGTGTACATATTTTTTTATAGGTTTTATGTTTTATATATGTTCATGTTCATATTTTTGAAAGGTTCATGTTTTTATATTTTGTAGAGATTTTATATTTTATATAGGTTCATGTTTTTATATGTTAGATATCTGTTCTATAGGTTCATATTTTTTATATTTATAGAGATTTTTTATTGGTTTGATATTTGATACATGTATTATATATTTTATATAGGTTCATGTTTTTATATTGTTTTATAGGTTCTATGTTTTGTAGGTTCATGTTTTAACATTTTATTATACATTTGTTTTTATAAAGGTTTTAACTTTAAATCGGTTCATGTTTTTATAGCTTATATAGGGTCATGTTTTATAGTTTATATAAGTTCATGTTTTAATACCTTATATAGGGTCATGATTTTATATAGGTTCATGTTTTTATAGCTTATATAGGGTCATGTTTTTATAGCTTATATAGGGTCATGTTTTTATAGCTTATATAGGGTCATGTTTTTATATTTTATATAGGTTCATGTTTTATAGTTTATATAGGGTCATGTTTTAATACCTCATATAGGGTCATGTTTATATATTTTATATAGGTTCATGTTTTTATAGCTTATATAGGGTCATGTTTTTATATTTTATATAGGTTCATGTTTTTATAGCTTATATAGGGTCATGTTTTTATATTTTTGTAGGTTCATGTTTTTATAGCTTATATAGGGTCACGTTTTTATATTTTATATAGGTTCATGTTTTATAGCTTATATAGGGTCATGTTTTTATATTTTATATAGATACATGTTTTATAGGTTATATAGGGTCATGTTTTATAGCTTATATAGGGTCATGTTTTTATATTTTATATAGGTACATGTTTTATAGGTTATATAGGGTCATGTTTTATAGCTTATATAGGGTCATGTTTTTATATTTTATATAGATACATGTTTTATAGGTTATATAGGGTCATGTTTTATAGCTTATATAGGGTCATGTTTTTATAGTTTATATAGGGTCATGTTTTATAGCTTATATAGGGTCATGTTTTTATATTTTATATAGCTTCATGTGTTTATAGCTTATATAGGTTCATGTTTTATATAGGTACATGTTTTTATAGCTTATATAGGGTCATGTTTTTAGTGTATATATAGGTTCATGTTTTTATAGATTATATAGGGTCATGTTTTATATAGGTACGTTTTTATAGCTTATATAGGGTCATGTTTTATAGTGTATATATAGGTTCATGTTTTTATAGATAATATAGGGTCATGTTTTTATATTTTATATGGGCACACGTTTTTATATTTTACATCTTTTAAATAGGTTCATGTTTTTATATTTTATAGAGATTTTATATTGGCTCATTTTATATTTAATAGGGATTTTATATAGGTTCATGTTTTTATATTGATGGAGGTTTTGTATTTCATATACATGAATGTTTCATATTTTATGTAGTTTCATGTTTTATATTTCATTGCAGCTGAATCAATTGTTTAATGATATGTGTGTTGAGGAATAAGTTCTGCAACAGTTCAGGAGAACAGAGCTGAGGTGGACAGATCTTTGACAATGACCCACTTAAAGATAATCTCTGGTCCCCACAAGTTACGTCCTGGTCAGATAAACCTTCCTCAGATAAACGTCACTCTGAACCTTTAGGCTTCACGGGTCCAGGTGAGGGTTCACGGGTCCAGGTGAGGGTTCACAGGCCCAGGTGAGGGTTCACAGGCCCAGGTGAGGGTTCACGGGTCCAGGTGAGGGTTCACGGGTCCAGGTGAGGGTTCACAGGCCCAGGTGAGGGTTCACGGGTCCAGGTGAGGGTTCACAGGCCCAGGTGAGGGTTCACAGGCCCAGGTGAGGGTTCACGGGT
The DNA here is from genome assembly GCF_022379125.1 of Scophthalmus maximus. Taxonomy (NCBI): domain Eukaryota; kingdom Metazoa; phylum Chordata; class Actinopteri; order Pleuronectiformes; family Scophthalmidae; genus Scophthalmus; species Scophthalmus maximus. The sequence goes on from NC_061526.1 coordinate 7,121,322, forward strand.
CCAGGTGAGGGTTCACAGGCCCAGGTGAGGGTTCACAGGCCCAGGTGAGGGTTCACGGGTCCAGGTGAGGGTTCACGGGTCCAGGCGAGTGTTCACGGGTCCAGGCGAGACTTCACGGGCCCAGGCGAGTGTTCACAGGCCCAGGTGAGGGTTCACAGGCCCAGGTGAGGGTTCACGGGTCCAGGTGAGGGTTCACGGGTCCAGGCGAGACTTCACGGGCCCAGGCGAGTGTTCACGGGCCCAGGTGAGGGTTCACAGGCCCAGGTGAGGGTTCACGGGTCCAGGTGAGGGTTCACAGGCCCAGGTGAGGGTTCACGGGTCCAGGCGAGTGTTCACCGGCCCAGGCGAGGGTTCACAGGCCCAGGCGAGGGTTCACGGGCCCAGGCGAGGGTTCACGGGCCCAGGCGAGTGTTCACCGGCCCAGGCGAGTGTTCACAGGCCCAGGTGAGTGTTCTCAGTAACCCAGACCTCAACTTTGATATCATCCTGATTTCGGGGCTGATATCTTTCTATCTTAATTGACGTTCCTCGTGAAGATGATCGTGAAGATCTGTGATCCAAAGTCTGGATGAGATGGTTAATGCAGCCCCCTTTTTCTCTTCTTCATGTAGCACACGCAGAGTACAGTGGGCGGAGTCTTTCCCGATGAAGCCGCTCTGTGATTGGCCTGACTTCAGTCGTATTGTGGGAGGGGGAGGTTTACCGCAGTGACACCGTCCTCTCTCTCTCTCTCTCTCTCTTCATCTGTCCCGGTCTCATCCCATCGATCACCATCGATCTGCAGGATCAATACCACTACTGTAACTGATCCTCTCCCTCTTTTTTTTTTTTAACAATTTGAATTGGACAATTAAGCGGCAGCGGCGGCGGGAGGCTCGTGCCGTCATCGCGGGGAACATCGCGCGCCGTCCGTGCGTATAGGGACAGACCTTCGTCTCCATCCTCACCCTCACCACCATGTCCGGCACCAAGGAGGAGGACCGCGCAGACTCCGGCAGCTGGCGGGATTCCTTCTGGAACCCGCGGACCCATGAGCTGCTGGGCCGAACCGCCTCCAGCTGGGGTAAGTCCATTTCACTTTCTATTAATCTCTCTCTCTCTCTCTCTCTCTCTCTGTCCGTCAGCCATTATTAATGTCGCTCTACCACCGACTCTCTCTCTCTCTCTCTCTCTCTCTGTGTTGAAATGATGACATTAATGTCACTAACGGACATAAAATAGCACATGTATGTAACAATACACATACTAATACGACACACATGTAACACTACTGTACATATCATGGTAACACCCACAGGTAAGGATTCATATTATGATAATAATACACAAATATGCATACTGCAACATATATAACAGACTGTCTCTCTTCCTCTGTCTGTTAGTGTCCAATCTCTCTCTCTCTTAATGTGAATATTGTGATGTTTCATGTTCGATGACGTCACCTCGACCAACTGGCCAATCAACGGGGAATATCATCAGCAGGTCGCTCGGTCGATGCTCACCACCGACTCAGTCTGTCGGATTCAAAAGCAAAGATCTTTATTGAGTCCGAGGGGTTCTTGAACAGTGACCAGAGCAATTCCACATCTGGAGCACATTCGGCACAATGTTTGATCAAGAACGTTGAATAAACCAACAGAATCTATTTCTTTCTTTTTTTACTGTAAATAATCACAGATAAATATTTTGTATCCGACCAGACTTATATTTAATATAAATACAGTTTGTAGAGAGTTGGAGAGAAGAGACATCCGATCAAGTAGCTTTTCCCTCTTATCAAATAATCAATGACTTCATACAGATGTTACAATAAAGCCAAAGCTCATATGATTTTTAGATCATTTTTTTTATTTTTTATTTTGTTCAACCCTGGACAATCATGTGAAGCTCTTTGTAACTTAATTTAGTAATAATGATAATAATAATAATTATTATTATTTATAATAAAAGAAACTTCACGAATACAAAATAAACATTCATCATGCGAGAAATTGTGTAAACAAGCAGAATCTTTTTATATCTCTCTGTATATACAACTCTCTCTCTCTCTCTCTCTCTCTCTGTGTCTCAGTGATGCTTGGCCGTCCTCTGTCAGCCATATTCTGTCTGAAGGTCACTCTCTCTCTATTTATAATCTGTCTCTCTCTCTCTCGCTCTCGCTCTTAAAGGTGGCTGGATGAATTTGACAGAAAATAGGACGAGTGTGTGTGTGTGTGTGTGTGTGTGTGTACACGTGTGTGTGTACGTGTGTACGGTAGTGTGTATTCTGCAGTACTGCGTGTCTCCAGTATCACCGTCAGATCTTTAAAGACGAACTCCACACACTATAGCACATAATCTCACAGTCCTGCTGGCACGATGATGATGATGATGATGATGATGATGATGATTTTTCACATAAACCTTTGAGATTTTTTTCATTTACACTCATGAAACCGCCTAAAATATACGAATAAGACAATGGCAGTGGCGTGATAAGCAGCAGAAATGGTTGTACAGTATGTAGAACCTTCTGCACCGCAATGGAACATTTATGATGGAGGTCGAAACACAAAGCGAAGCTCTTTTAGACAATTTTAACATTAATTTTTTGATGCATGTGAAAAGTTGTAAACTTCCATTTGTCAGAGAATAATAAGTGAAACAGGAAGAAGTTTCACCTCAGTTGTGAGAAAGTGAGGTTTTGTTATTCTTCATACAAAGGTATGAAATTTCCCTTTGTCGACATGTGCCTAACTCATTAGAAACTTTGAACCGATCATAGCCTTAGCAATAGAATAATTCAGAAGCTGATCCTCTGAAACACTGCTCCGTGTCTCGGTGTAGACGAGAAGCTAATACACAGATGTATATATGTATTCTACCAACAGCATCAAAAACAGACTTGACTCTGTCGAAACGGATTAAGACACAACTGACAGATCTAGTTTTTCTACCTTTTTATTAAGGTCATGATCTGCCACAGCAGGCACAGTCTGATACAACACCTGTTCACACATGTCACCAGTGGATACCTGTCACCTGTAGACACCTGTCACCTGTTCACACCTGTCACATGTTCACACCTGTCACCAGTGGATACCTGTCACCTGTAGAGACCTGTCACCTGTAGACACCTGTCACCTGTAGACACCTGTCACATGTTCACACCTGTCACATGTTCACACCTGTCACATGTTCACACCTGTCACCTGTAGAGACCTGTCACCTGTAGACACCTGTCACCTGTAGACACCTGTCACCTGTAGACACCTGTCACCTGTAGACACCTGTCACCTGTAGACACCTGTCACATGTTCACACCTGTCACATGTTCACACCTGTCACCTGTAGACACCTGTCACATGTTCACACATGTCACCAGTGGATACCTGTCACCTGTAGACACCTGTCACATGTTCACACATGTCACCTGTAGACACCTGTCACCTGTTCACACCTGTCACCAGTGGATACCTGTCACCTGTAGACACCTGTCACATGTTCACATCTGTCACCTGTAGACACCTGTCACATGTTCACACCTGTCACCAGTGGATACCTGTCACCTGTAGACACCTGTCACCTGTTCACACCTGTCACCAGTGGATACCTGTCACCTGTAGACACCTGTCACCTGTTCACACCTGTCACCTGTAGACACCTGTCACATGTTCACACCTGTCACCAGTGGATACCT